>NC_048901.1:16804217-17010449 GCF_011077185.1 Oxyura jamaicensis | reverse complement strand
CCTTTCCTTTCCTTTCCTTTCCTTTCCTTTCCTTTCCTTTCCTTTCCTTTCCTTTCCTTTCCTTTCCTTTCCCTTCATATGCAAGGTTTCTTCTAGTCAACCTCCATTCTTTAAGTTTGTTTGTCACTTGTTCAGAATCATTTTGGTCACTGGTAGCAACAGTCTTACATCAGTTTCTGTCTTTGCAGCTTATTTTGCTGGGCTTTCTTCTTTATCCTCTTTTTAGTACAATTTTTGCAAAGTTATTGGAATAAAAGTAGAATTAAAGTAAACAAAAATCACGTTATCTGAAGGGGAGTTTCTTTTATTCCCTTCTTGACAGTCTGTCATTAAAACAAACTGTTAACAGGTTTGCTGGAAAAAGTAAACCATTTATTCTAAATAGTGTCCTATCCTAGCTATTTAGATATATCTGCTTATTAGCTCTGGTCAAAAAGTTACTTTCAGTTCTCATTTTATAAAATATATCTTACCATGCTAAAAATAGGTTAGGTAGTACAAAGGAAAAGTCTGAACCTTAAAGATGGGTTTTCTAACTAAGCTCTGCTGCCTACTAAAAACGCTTGCGCAGGGATTTTCTTGTCATCAGTACTACCTGAGTAATGCCATACCTGAGATTAAATATGAAATAAAATTCTTACAGTTGCATGAGCAGGTCTGGCTCTGCAGTTCTTCCACAACTTTTTGCTGAGTACATGGCATTCGGTGTCTGCTACATCCAAGATGAGGTAGAAGATAGATCCATTCATCTCCTGAGCACAAAAAAGAAAGGGTCATCTCCCAGTTTTGTACAGAATAAAGTAAGAACAAATCAAAGGGAGAGTTGGAGAAACACAAAACACACAGGTTAGGCACACAAATATCTTGAGACCTGAACATTGTGTGGGACAAATTCTCAATGGAGGCAAATCAGGAGAGTGTCAGGCCCTGTGAGAATGGGCTCAGTCATACCTGAAAGAACAAGCAGCCTTTTAGAGTCAGGTTATCCACCTGATTCTCATACCAAGCAGAACCCAAGAACAAGAACTAAACATGGCGATGTTTTCATTGTCAACTGCATTTTTATGATTAGATTTAAAGGTGGGTTATTTTGCCTTCATTAGGAATAAGACAATAATTACTACAAATAATAATAAGCTGCTGATGTGGAACATTCCCAGTAGGCATTAGAAATAGAAAGCTCTTATTTCTTAGAGTAGTGTCTTCTTTAAGTATGAATGCTACGCACTGCAAAGAGACAACGACTGTGTTGATGCAGATGATCCAAGTGTTCTCTTAGATCCCAGCAAGTGCTACGAGACACCTTGCATGTCACAGAATCACAGAATCACAGAATTTCTAGGTTGGAAGAGACCTCAAGATCATCGAGTCCAACCTCTAACCTAACACTAACAGTCCCCACTAAACCATATCCCTAAGCTCTACATCTAAACGTCTTTTGAAGACTTCCAGGGATGGTGACTCCACCACCTCCCTGGGCAGCCTGTTCCAATGCCTCACAACCCTTTCAGTAAAGAAGCTCTTCCTAACATCTGACCTAAAACTCCCCTGGCGCAACTTTAGCCCATTCCCCCTCATCCTGTCACCAGGCACGTGGGAGAACAGACCAACCCCCACCTCTCTACAGCCTCCTTTAAGGTATCTGTAGAGAGCGATAAGGTCGCCCCTGAGCCTCCTCTTCTCCAGGCTGAATAAGCCCAGCTCCTTCAGTCGCTCCTCGTAGGACTTGTTCTCCAGGCCCCTCACCAGCTTCGTCGCCCTTCTTTGGACCCGCTCAAGCACCTCGATGTCCTTCTTGTAGCGAGGGGCCCAAAACTGAACACAGTACTCGAGGTACGGCCTCACCAGAGCCGAGTACAGGGGGATGATTACCTCCCTAGCCCTTCTGGTCACACTATTTCTGATACAAGCCAGGATGCCGTTGGCCTTCTTGGCCACCTGAGCGCACTGCTGGCTCATATTCATATATATTCATACATATATATACATATATGTATACATGGATGTCCCGGACTCACTCAAATCTTCAGTCCAGTGATTGAGTTCTGAACCAGTGCTTAAGTCCACTGAAACCTTTATTCAGTTCACTGCAGCACAGGCGCAAAAAGCAGTTAGGGTTTAAGATCTGGGCAAACATGCTTCCATGGGTAGGGGACAAGGAAAGATTAAAAGTACACCACAATACATATAGCAATTACATGATCTAGTACTGAGGGATAAAACGCTACATGGTGCAACTCCTGGTTCAGCTTATTAGGATCATGTTTTATTTTCTGCAGTGGAAAGCTGGAAAGAGACCAGCGGTCATCTATATAGCTAAAGAACTCACACGTGAGTGTTAGTTGCATGTTCGGACTGAGATTATCTCTTTGTTGAAGAGGGAGATAAAGCAAAACTAAATGAGAGGAGTATTCATTCTTTTGTAGTTGATTTCAGTAGTTTATGGAGAAAAGAAAACATTTGACGGGGCCTTGTAGAAGTCTGGGGCTAGCATCTATACCATTTGTACTTCAGTTTTGATTTCTTTTTGACAGTTGAAAAGTCTTGAAAAGATCAAAAGCTATTTTGACAAGGAGTGAAGCTGAGGTGCAGCAGCACTGCGTACAGTTACATGACAGTATCCCCACACCTGCTGTATAGGTCCTTCTCTGGAAGGAAGAAATTGTAATCTTCTGTTTACATGCAATGCACCTAAATACGATGATCTTGGTCTCCTTACCATGATCGTGGTCTCCTTAATGTGATAGCTAATATAGGTTATATTGGTAAACAGGAAATAAGACTGATGAAAAAGTCATTGCCATTTACTGAAAATGTAAATACTTTTGAGTACTGCAGCATTCATTTAAAGCTTGTAACTTTAAATATATCCTCTATGAGGAAAAAAAAAGAAAGAAAGAAAAAAAAACAACAACAACAAAAAAACACATTATTAATGCTAGCCTACATGAGCAAGTAACAGCCAAGGAAAGTGGGTGTCTTTAAGGAGTCCCCCAGAGCTGGGGTTGGTGACTTGAGCTTTCAGATTGGTCATTCAGGTATTCTGGAGGCAAAAGCACACAGGTCACATTATAGAAATGTTCTTACAATCAAATATGTTTGATGTTAGATGGATTTACTCAGGTGAATCATGAAGACTGATTGTTAAGCTTGGTGATCATGGAAGTATTAAATGCAGCCAGGGTGGACCAAACTGTATTTCCTGTTTCCTGTAGCTTTCTTGTATAATACCAGCTCTAATATGCTGGTTATTATGAGGTTATTATAAAATCTACACATCTTTTTGTCTACCTGCTTCAGTACGAATCATTCTCTACTGGGGAAAGGATAATTTGGGGTTTATTCAGAGCTCAGCAGTTCTCTGAAGGTTTCATTATCCTTATTTTAATTTTCATAAAAAGACCGTTATGCAAGGGCCTTTTGATTTCTGCTTAGTATTGAATAAAAACTTACGTCTTCTCTGCATTGACAAAAAGATCCCTTCTGATACTGCTGATGCTAGTATTGCCACCGCCACGTGTGCTGGGAAGCCTTGGAGCCAGAAGAGATTTGGCAGCAGCTCAGCATTGCCTTTGTGGCAGGGAGTTCTGGTGCAAGGGAAAGAAATGGAGCATTTTGGCGTGATTTGTAATTTTGGTTAAGTGTCTGTCATTGAAGTTAATCATGAGTATCTTGTATGAAAGAAAAGCTCTGTCCTACTTACATATAAGTTAACAGCAGATGGCTTATTAGTTTCAATTAGAGCAAAACTGAACCACAAGTTGCTTAAGGGCAGATTAGAATTTGAAGTCATTTTGAAAATGCTTTTATCCTAAGTTAAAAAAAAAAAAGAGGTAAAAAAAAAAAAGACTGCTAAAAAAAAAAGAAAAAAAGATTTCTTGATTTTTTTTTAAGGGACATAGAAGGTTGCATAAAGTTGTTACTCTCCGTAATTATCCCTGACATAGCTGACTGCTTATTATGTATTGTGTTCGGCTGCAGCAAAAATGTGACAAAGGGCTTAGATTGTCTAGTGTGTTATTACACAGTGTCTTGAAACACCTAATTTGTAGGATAAGCATATTAGATGCAAAAAAATAAGAGTAAATTAAACTCCCATAGAAAACAAGAGCAAGCTAGGCCCTAAAGAGGTAAGTTAAGACTCTAGGGAATTAAGTGACAGACCAAATGACAAATAAGGCCCAGAACTGTCTTGTGCTGAGATAGACTTGGCACAGGTGAAGGGAGAAGCAAGGAGACAAGTCAAGTGGTTTGCAGCATGGTTGCACCCAGCATGCTGCAGCCTCGGTGGCCATAGGGTTGTTCTAATTACCGTCAGTACAAAATAGCCCCCATAGGCCATCTCTAGCTAGGGGCCGACACGGCAGACTGAGTTCTGGCCATGTGCTGGGCTCCCCCGTTGGTACGCCCTTGGTGCTAGGGCTGGTGAGGTGCCCAGCTCCGTGACTGGTGGTGTGGCTGCTGGGCCAACTCACGGGGAGCTGTCCTACATGGAGAAAACTCTCCGCAGACCTGATCCACTTGCTTTGTTCTGTCACCTGAGCAAAGCAAGGCAGAGAACATAGAGCAAGGTGTGTATCTTTAGCTGTGACATTGCACATTGCTGGAGGCCACAGCATGTCTGTAGAAACCATGTCCTTGTGAGAGTTGCAGGATGCAGCGTCATGTCCTTACCAGTACAGATCTTTAGAGGAGCTTTTAGTACAGATGAGCCTGAGTTTCTTTTAGGGTTCAGAACTCTTTGCACTTCGGATAAGTTTACCAGAAGAGAGCAAGCATGGCAGGGAATGTTATCATTGCACAGTGCCTTACAAGTTTATGCCCTCATCTTGGGTTGTCCCTTGCTAGTACCGTTCAGCTTTTGTAATACTAAGTAGTAATAAGCTAAGTACACATACGGAAAGAAGATATTTGAGGCTATGAGGGTGATATTCCACATGTATTTTCTTTGTAATTTTTGCACTTGAGCTAGTTCTGAATTTCTTCTGTGGAGCGAGTTGTCATTTAGAAATCTCTGAAGGAATTCCCTGGTCCCAAGCTGGATGCGGTGTGGTGGAGTTCAGCTGCCTAGCCAGGTAAAACCACCACAGCCTGTCAGTGCTCACATCCTTTGTGCAAAACGTACGGTGACTGGATAGCCTTTGCACGCCACCTGCACAAGGCAGTGGGAGGAGGTGTGGGAGGAATGTGAACATGAAACTAAATCGGAGTAATGGTGTTTCATACCGAATTTGAACCAATGCCTGGAGCTATACCAGGGGCAGGCAGCAGAGAATCGTGCCTGAGCTTTGCTCTCTAATTGCCCACAGCGGTGATGAAATTGTTTCTAGTCATCTGTGCATAAAGTTGGCATCGCCCCTGGAGTCCTGTGAAGGTAAATTTACATTTGCCTTTTGAAATATTTCGTAGTTCAAATAGCTATTGCTAGGGTAAGGTGATAGACACAGGGCTCTTCATGGGAGAAACAGATAGAGAGCAAGGAGGTAACTCACCTGAGGATGTTCTCGGACACTGAAGATCCGATAGAGGCGGAGGATGTAGCCCTCTCTTCGGTCAGCATTGATCTGGCGAAGAGCCAGATCTGCAGCCTCCTCTACTGCGTTGTCATCACAGGTGGGGGACAGCAATGTACTTGGCACTATTATGTGAGGAGGAGAGGTAGCCCAGGAGCAAAGCCCCTGTATGCCAAAGAGCACTGACATAAATAAAAACATTCTTCTTGGGAAACCAGTGCAGCCGATTAGAATGGTAGGCTGGTACGGAGGAGCTGAGACCTGTGTGAAACAGCAGACTTTTGTAACGGAGCCCTGTCTCTTTATAAACTCGTGTCCCCTTTTTATTACATACTGACCATCACCTTTAAACCTGCAGACACCACTGCAAACACTAAGTCAATGATTACAAGGTTTTATCGAAATGTTGTAGCTCCCTCTGAGACCAGAGAGCATTTTCTCCTTCGGGCTTTACATCTCTCATTTAGACTACGTTGGGCAGACCATACAACTCTGACCTCATCACAAAGCACAAGAATATACACAAAAGGCCGCTTTCTTAAGCAACCAGTATTGCTTAAATAAACCTACATTGAGGACAGCTCTGGCTCAAGCTCTGTAAGACGATGACAAAGGTCTTGCTGATTTGAATGGAAACAGGATACAGGCATGGAACTGAGTGATTTTACACCTTTAGTAGTTTAATTGCACATGGACTCCCCCACTGATTTTAGCGTGCTGCTGCATTTCTGTGGCCTGAGAACCAAACTTAATGATGAAGAATTGTCTGAAGCTATATGCGGAGAGAGGAGAGGAAGGTGGCTTGTAAAAAAGTTACAGACCTGGGGCTGATTATGCTAGTCTCAAAGCCAAAGGTCTAAAGGAAAATCTAACAGGGAAAAAAAAAATCTTAAAGAAGAGAGTGTGTGATGTAAACTAGAGGGAGAACTTCCTTCATTTGATTTCATGTAACCAGTGCCTTCCTTCTTATGTCATCTCTCCCTTTTTTTTTTTTTTTTTTCTTTTTTGGCTGTGTAAATTATTCTTTTTGTACCTTGAATCAAGAAAATGTACATCCAGTTGTTTGCAGTTCACATCACCCTGCAGAGCTCTGCCAGATTTCATCCAGAGATTTCTCTATAAGCTGTGGCTACTTTTCCCTAACTGTGTCTTGGCTGGATGATTTAGGACCTTAGCTTTCTAGCTCAAGGAGAAGAGTCCTACGTACTTAATATTTAGCTCCCTGGCTTCTCTCCTCTGACCACTGCCACAGCCTACTCCAGTTTAAATTGTAGGAAGCCACAGGAGAACCATAAGCCGGTGGCTAGAGGCCTGAGGAGCAAAGAAAATTGGTCGGCAATGTCACCATTTTAATTATTTTAGCACCGCTCAGTGCCCTGCTTCCATTCCTTTTCAGCAGCATTAAATAAAACCGTCCTGATGTGGCTGAGGGCTGCGACTCGGGGGGAAGCCGCTCCCCAGCTTAGCAGCTGCCCCCGTCCTGTCACACAGCGCCCGCTCAGCCCTGCAGCTTTATTGCTTCCTCAGACTTCTCCCCTCACTGCTGAATTTGGAGGTTGATCTGCTAGCTAAGAGACTGCACTGTGGCCACTCTTGTTTCTCAAGTGATTTGCTCAGTACAGATGAAAAAGGGTCACGGAAAATTCTGTGCAGAGCGAATTCAGTTTGAAATGCCAGTGGTGGGCCTCGTGGCCAACCTGCCAGGAGCTCCGTGCGTGAGAGGGTGGGAATAGCTGTGCAAATCTCACCTCTCATCCTGAAGATCTGGAGAAATGACAGCTACCTTTATTTGGGGAGTATCCCAGTAACAGTCAGTGGTGTTCTACTGAGGGACAGTCCTGCAGCATTTCACCTTGAAAGATCGTCAGAGGCTGGGAAGCCATTTCCCTGGTCCTTGTTGTCGGTCATGGGAGGCTCTGTGATCACAGGGTTTTCTTGGATAACACCATGAAGCTTTAGATTTGAGGGTTGTACCCCCACTGAGTGAGGAAGGAAGACTGCTAGCAAAGGACTAAATTATCTCTAACACTTGTGAAGATTTCTTACTAAATTTATATATTGTTGGTACTACAAAGAATTTCATGTCTTTAACCCAGTGATGCTCAAAGGATGTTCCTCTGTGAGACAGCAAAAGCTGCCACAGGGAATGTCTATAGAAAGCTGAGAGGGGTTTTACATACAGCCAGGAAGACCTGCAATAGCACCAGGGCCGAAACTCTTCTAGGAAGGCTTTGGTCGGTGTCAGACAGAGAAAACTCAGACAGGGACACAGGGCTGAGCCTCCGCAAGTGTCACCAGCTGCTTTTCAGACTGAGAGTGAGGGCTGATGCACGGACTGTATCCTGGAGGGAAGGGACACAGGAGATGAATGTTGAGAAACGCTGCTGTAGCCATAGTAGAGGAACAGCAGAAGCAGCAATGCAGACGCACTCACATTGTTCCTTGTGCCTGGGAATGCTTCCCCTGCGGCTACAGCATAATAACTCATTTTCTTTATCCTTACAGTACATGGCATTTCTATGGAGATGGGTGCCAGTTAGTACTGGCTGTGTCGGTGCCTCTTATAATGAGGAATTGTTATCCCTGACTCTGTTCTTTGTGCTCTTCCTCCCACTGGAAAGGAAAAAAATTCTCTGTTCAAGTAGCTGACCTCGAAACATGGACACAGCTGGGAAATCTGAGCATGTCCGGGCAAAGCAGCATATGAAGTACATATGCTTTAGCAAAACAGGGTTTGAAAAAGCTGAAAAGCATTGTCAGTCAGTGAAGCAGACCTGACAAAACTATTCATGCTGCATTTCAAGAAAGGAGTCGTTTGAATTTTATGTATTGCCATTTAATAGCGCTCCCTGCCCAGTAAATCTATTACTAAATACTGAATCTGTTACTGAGGTCCAGGTGCATGACTATGGGGCTGTGCTCGGGGTACACAAACTGACTGCTTCAGAACGGTTATGGAAAATGTGTCTGTAAGAGGCAAGTGTCAAGGGGAAAAATGACATGCAGTTACTAACTGGAATCGCAAGAAAGTACAGAGCAATTCTACTATTTTTTTTTTTTTGTATTTTAGAAAAAAAACGAGTAGCTAGGCCAGGTGTAAGTGAACATCTGTGAAGTGTGGAGGCTGCAGGTGCTCTGCTACATATCCGTGCTTTGTGTGGTTGGAAATTGCAAAAAGAAAACGCAGCGTTCCTTGAGTTCAGAGATCCCCACGGGCAGGGATCCCTTCTGTAAACTTGCTGCTTCTGGTAACAAATAAAGAATTTACTAAGTCTGGAAAAAGCTGTCTGGTATAAATTAGCACCAACTCCATTATATATAAGACAATTTGTACAGTTTAGTTAAGGTGAATCCTAGTTTTAAAAATCCAAAAGCTAAGAAAACTTTTTGTTCCAGGGAAGTTAGGAACCCAGTCTTGGGAGAGCAGCTCGGGAGAGCTGCTGCCTTACAGGGTGAGCTTGTTGGCAGGATGCTGCCATCACGTTTTGCTGGGGCTCAGAGTCGGGGCTGATTTTCCCTTTTTTCCCCTCCACACACCCAGGTGAGCTGTGGTACAAGCGGATAAAGCTTTTTTTCCCCATTGACACAGCAGAGCAGCAGCTTTCTGTAAAACAACCTGTTGCACTGTCACAAAGAACAAATGTTAGTTGTGTTGCTTACTGAACACTGGAAGGTTGTAACTAAGAGAACAGACGAGGTTATTTGAAGCAGTTCAGAAATGACATGTGTTCTTCAGTTTTTGCTGCCTGCATGGTAATTATCTTGTAGCAAGTGCTGTTCCTGGTTAAAGATTCATGACCGTCTCTGAGACTGCTCCCCTGGGCCTGCACAATTCCAGTCTGGTAAAGATCCTTCTGGCCCCTGTGTCTTTTTACTTCTCTACCTAGAATAGATGTGGGCTGTAACACGTGAGAAATACCGGGAAGATCTGACTGCTAGGACAATGGTAAATTGCCATCACTGTCTGGGTCCTATTACACGAGTTGCGTGTCTGTAGTGTATTTTTATTCCTTTGAGCTGGTTTTCCCTCAGAGGCACACAAGGCGTACAGTACCCCAGGATCGTATTGTGCCTGTGTGTCTGCTGGAGGACAGAGAAGACACATGTGCGTGGTTGGGAGTATCGATGCTTTCAGCCTGTGCAGCAACGAATGTGTTCTGATTCTTTGTTCTTTTTGTAGGCATCGACGCTCTTATTATTCTTTATGTCATATCCAAAATTATTGAGGTTTTTCTGGTGGGTACTAAAAGGAAGTACATGCTAGGAAACACTACAGGTGGAAGGGAAAAATACATTTTTTTCCTGCCACTTCTTTCGTGCTGTTGGTGTGTGATCAAAAGAAAGGACTGACCTGATTTTCTGCAGCGCTCAGCACCCACACATCCCAGGGAAGCTGATGAGGAATGCAGGAGCTTACTGTTTTTGAAATCAGGCCCAGAATATGACTCATAATGCCATGAAGGAGATACTTGACAACTGAATGAAAAAATATACAGGGAGAAGGTACCAAAGCATTTTTGTTGAACATTTTATTGTGAAGTAATCTTTCAGCTGGTGTTTCTATCACAAAGCTACAACTGTTGTATAGCTCTTTCAACAGTTTCATTGAAACAATTTTTGCTGTATTTTACCTAGAGCATCCCAGTACGTAAAGAAAACAACTGCCATATGTTTCAGTCCCCTATATTTTGTAGCAGGCCTTTGCAAGATCCTGGCCTCGGCTCTGTTCTCTGGAGGGTGAAATTCAGTGGGGCCCAGAGTCAATTTCTCAGCTATTTGCACTTGATGTTGTGCTCCGGGTGTTGATGCTGCTGCTGCACGCCGATCCTTCAGTTAGCTGTCCTGCCATGGCTGTAACACAGCCTATATCTTGAAATAACGAACCCTGCCAGGGCATGGAGGAGGAGGAAGCACAAAGCCAACTGGGCGAGGTACTTTATCATGCTGAGCAACCTCTGGAGCTGCTCTCTTTGCTACGGATTTTGCTGAAAGCACAGAAGAAGGAAACTCTGAAGAGCTAGATTCAGACGCAACAGGGCTATTGTGGGAAAGTCTGAGGTTATGGTTAGTGAAGCCTTGTCCAGGGCTGGGTACCAGTCCTGCTGATGTGTCTTGACCTGGGTGAGAGAAGGTAACTCCAGGCTGGAAAAGAAAAACAGTTTGTGTGTGTGTTACTGCATGTACAGTGACTGTGTAGGTTACTTGGGATTTATCATATACAGGTGATCGATACCTTACTAGGTACCCTTCTCCTAACTGACTCCCAGCCCAGGTACAAAATGTTTCTGACCATCAGGAAAGTTTTGATTTGGTTTGAACACACACACAGGAACCCAGAAACACATGTGTAGTATCCAGTGAATCATTATCGTTAAATTCTGTGCTAAGTGAACTTTCACTGTGATGTATGCGGCTAGTGAAACATTCAAACCGAGCTGCTCCTATAACCTGTATTCTTTCTTTCATACACCTTCTAGACATTTAATTAGTGTTGTGTTTCCAAGAGCTTTGGTCTGTAGGAAGTACTCAATGATCAGCTAACTCTTCTCAAACCAATTTTAGGGTATAATACCTGGAGAGCACTCAAGTCCTGTGCACACAGGTCTCTCTGCTCTTGTTATAGCAGTGCAGCTCAAGGTCCCTGAATTCAGTCAGGTTTAAGGACCTGAGTAGCAAAAGCTCCCAGTTATTTGATCTACCACAGTGGCTCTTTTATTTTTTTTTTATACCTGGCTGCTCCTTCCACTTAGCTAAGCAGAATTTGGTTCCCTTTGCCTTACTGGACACATGAAGCTCCCAAATAGTTAGGAAAACAAACCATGTTAAGCATGAACAACAGAGGTGACACAATTCCTGGCACAGAAATCCATAGGAAAACCAGGAGCCACCTTATCTTATTTTTGGGGATACAAAGTTAAACTGTTAAGTTATTGCAGATAGCTAATGCAGTCTACAGTGAAAGAGGTAAACTCAGGGCAATTGCTTCAAATAGTCCTGGTAGGCTAGAACGCTTTGGAAAGGAAGGGGGTATCCAGAGGTTTGGTACCTGGTGTCCGTACAGCTCGCAGTCTACTTGGAGATCCTCTTTGGGCTGTGTTACCACTGCTGCTCTGCAGAAACCAAAATTCTGGCAAAGCATAATAGAGTCAAGAGAAAATAGTGAGAAAATAGAGGAGACCTGCAGTACACTTTTTTATTTCAGTACATTTAGGGATAGCTACATCTCATGCTTTATCTGAGCAGTAAAGTGCTTGCTTTTTAGCATGTTGGACACAAAAGCCAAACTGTTTAAATGTGTAACCACCAAATAAGGGAAACTCATGTATTCTTTTAGAATAAGAGTGTGTGTCTGGATATGAGGGAGGGAGGGAATATGTAGGAATCTAGGTAAACTGTTCCCATCCACTGAATCTGCCTAGGACACTAGGCATAGGACAATATGAGCATGTTGAATTATATAGTGTAGTTCTCAAGAACCTATGCATGAAAATAAAGCATACTGACAACACTTTAATTGTAGGAAGATTAAACAGTCTGCGCTTTTGTTTTGTGTTTGTGTACTGCCCACTACAAAGGAGCTTGATTTTCTCAGGTGCACTTATTAAGAAAAGTAAATGATAATATATATATATGCTGTTTATTAAAAATATTTTATGTTAAGGATGCTCGCATCCTCAACCCTTTTTGAAATATATTCAAATGCATTAGGATTCAACCCAGATACATCTGAGAGAAGAGAAAGGTGTGATACAGCTTTAGAAAGCAGGTATTGAAAAGCGCATCATAGTGGTATACAGCTCTTGCACTTCCTTTCATTCTCACCAAGGTCTATTCCTGTACAAGTGCAAGTGCATCACAGCATGCCTCTTTTCTACCTCTGAGCTGGCGAGATCAGGATGGATGTGCTGGCATACTTACAGACTGATCCTCAGGAAGCAGTTGACAAGCCTCCAGATTAGCTTTAGCCTCTTCTGCTGTGCAGTTTGTGGCAGCCACAGCAAACTCAACAGAGACCATGTGCACGGGGTGATACTGATAAAACAGGAAGAATGTTTAACTGACTTTGCAGTGTTTGCAACTGCAGAGCTGCTGGGGAAAGATAAAAGGCAAATGTTGTGACTTCTAGCTCCGCATCTCCCACAGAAGTCAAAGGGAATCCCATGGTTAAGATGACACAAAATGCTTGGGAAATCAAGAGCAATTCAGTAGGGCAATTTAAAGCAAATTCAGATCTGTTTGCAAACATAACTAGTTACCACTGCTCAAGCACCACGGAAGAAATGCTCTATTTACATGGAAGGGCAGACTTGGTATAGTAATTACCTGTATTTTGGCTCTTCCAATCTCAAGGAGTCTGAGGTAGGCATCAGGAGTTTTGCTGTTGTGGTCATTGAGGGCAGCAGTTACAGCTGCTAACACCTCGGTGTTGTTGAGACTCGCAAGGAGCAGGCAGTCAGGGCAGAGCTGCAGAACATCTTCACGTGAGTCTGCAGTAGGAACAGATTATGTTTCAATCTCATCAGAGGTTGCTTTGAAAGACGGTACAGACCTATGCAGTGACGCAAAGCGCTGTGTTTCACCATCTGTCCCAAATTATAGCGCAAGGATTTTTTTCAGCACAAACTATAGATGGCAGTATTTCACACGACTTTTGCTTTTCAAGTCCTGAAGTCTTCATGCAAGCAAAAGTCCTGTGGGCTTCAATAGCGTATTTTGAATGTTCTGACTCAGGTTTTGATCGGTTCTCTTTCTGGCAAACTATCTATGGCACCAGTGAAAAGATGCCACAGCTCACACAAGAGATGGTGGGAAAATGAAGATGTTCTAATTTCTTGCAATTGTGTTTGCAAGAGCGTGTTTCATTCACTTGCCAGTTTTAAAAACATTTCTGAAAACATCGCATACCCAGCAAAGAGCTCTCACACAGAGCATGCAGAACAGATTCCACTTTCCCATGGCAATATTGAGAATGCTGTGTTTAGTAAAGAAGGGGCATCTGACAAAGGGGTTCTGAAAATCAACAAACTCAAGCAAATTCAGACCAGCAAGGAAACAAATTATTGAGGAAAAGCCTCAGTGCTTCAGTGCCAGCCATCTCTAGGTCAAATCTGGGAAGTGCTCCCGAGGTAGTCTTATCACATCTTAGCTGTTAGAGTAAAGAGGAGCTAAGAGCCAGGTTTGTAGGTGAGTGAAATCATAAAAGGGAAGGAGTGACTTCCAGAACAGCTGGGTTTAGGAAACCCATTTTTGTTTTTCTTTTATGCCATATTTATACACAGTACTTGCCAGTGTTTTAGAATCAGAGGGGCTAGTGAACTGTGACAACTGCTATAGCAATGCTCCAGCCTCTAGATTCAAACACAAAGACCCAAATCTTTACCTGCATGTGAGTGGCATTTACTAGCAAGTACAGACAGCTTTCCATTCAAGTTCTGCAGTTTAACATCACAGTCACCCTCAACTGCCTAGAGAGACAAAAATCAAAGGGTTACATTGTACAGATAGATAGGAATTTCTGAAAAAGGCAACGATTGCTATATTCAAAAGAACAGATCCTGGCCGAGTGTTCCCGCAGAATCAGCCTGATTGCAAAGACCTTGGCAGGCATGTCCTGATGTCTGTGATTTTGTAAAAGGCAGACCCGGGCAGCAAAATTCAGATCCTAATCTGGATCTCTGAAGTTATCAGAAGTGCCGCGATATCTAGGTTATAAACGTTTAGTTCAGGTTCCTCTCTCATAAAGAGCAGAGAATACGAATCCTTATGAATTAAGACCTTCTGCAGAGCTGTTTGATAACACTCGCGCTGTAATCTCGGCTGGTCAGTGGCCATGGTAACAGCACTGTGCTGCCTTGTGTGAGCTGGCTGGCATGCAGCATCCAACAGGGGAGGAGATGTCAAAGGCAAAGCTGGGAAGAGGGAACAGTTAGTTACCTCCCCCAGCATGGAAAATGGGATCCAAGCCCTGGTGAATACAGGGGTGGATTTAGTCATGAGCTCTGCGAATTGGGCCCCGTTCTAGAAACAGGAGGCTTAAATTGTCAATTGCTCACTCTGCTTTCTGCTTAGGAAGCAAAGCTGCCTGTACTCAGGCACTTCCAGTGCTTTGCTTAGGGAAAGCTTTTCACAGCTGGATCACACTTGCATAAGAACAAAATGTCTGAGGCCAGTAAATTCCAGCAGAGCATTGCTGTGAGGGCAGAGCCCCTGGCTGAAGGGAATAGCTCTGTTACAGTCACTGGTGGCTAGACTTGACGTAATTCCCCTAGTTAACACCCCACATGTAGCCAAGGGAAGGCTGTGTTTGCACCTTATGATCTAACTGATCATAACTGGCCTCTAGCATCAACACACTGAGCTTGTACTTTTGCACCAAGGTAGTAATGCTTTGGATACTCACGTGTTCTGTGAAGCTCCTTACTGTGCAATTTGCAAGAGGTGTAGGGCTAAGAATGGGACACGTGGTCTCCAATAAGTCAAGTTCAAGAAACAGTATCTCATTATTTGGCCCCTGGAAGAAAAAAGCAAGAAAAGTGGTATTTACTTCTCAAAACATCACCAGATTTCTTCCGTGGGGCTGAGCTGTGGTCTCTTGTTGACAGTTGTTGGGTAGCTCCAGGTGTATGCTCGAGTGTCTGAATAGGTCCTTGCTGTGTACCTTCATAACAAACAAGAGCTATTTTTTTAGCTGGAGTAAGTCTAGATAGTCCCACTGATGTCCCACTTTTTTATTTTTTTATCAGCTAAAGAGCTGGGCCATAATTTTTGGAAAGTCCAGTTTCCAGTGGGTCAGCTCTCTTAAGCTAACTATTTTGTTTTGTTGAGTAGTTTTGAAAAATCAACAGCTGGTTTTGTTCATGAAAAAACTCTGTATCTATAACCAGGTACCAGATAAACTCCTCACACTGGTGCACATTGGCCTGTCCCACCTACTCATTGGAATTACACTGAATTCCACTGCATAAATCCCAGCCTCAATATTCATGCTCTTTATGGACGGACAGATCTTTTATGGTTGTTCCTGAACATTTTCAACTCTAATATAAGACATGTGAATGGAAGGGCAGCAATGAGGCTCCCCAGCACTGAAATTGACTCTGAGGCTTGAGTCATGAGTGATTCCTTTTAAACCAGTGAAGTTATTTTGGAGTAAAAGTGTTAAATGAGAGCAAAGCAGTGTCACCGTGTCACCAGTGTTTTTGTGTAAGTAACCGTGGGGACACTTCTAATCTCATTAATGACTGCTTCATTCTCTTGTAAATGACATCTTCTCTGTCATGTCAGGTAGTAAACAGCCCTGGAGTTTCATTCTTGCTAATAATTGCAGCCCTTTCCAATGTTTTGAGAAAATCAAGGATTCTAAATGTGTGTATGTGTTGTATTCATGACCATTTCTACAGCCTTTCTAGATGGCTAGAGTGATGTGAGTAGATCTTAGTGGAAATGAGACTGCAAAGCACGGTTACTTCCATTCAGCTTCCTTGTCAGCTCAATGGGATATTAGGTAAAATTCATACCTACTGCGAAATCCCTAAGAGCATGGAGTTATGGTAGGTATGCATTTAACCAATAAATATTACCTGCATCATGAGAATTATCCTCACAGTTTCTCCCCAGATTAGCTACGGGGCTCATGAATCAGCACTGTGAGCGATCTGCCCTCGCAGGCGTGCTGCATTCGTGAACTGCGCCCTTTCTAGCATTGTACCAAAATAACTTAACGTTTCTCTCCCCCCCTCTGTTCTGCTCTTTGAGAGATGCATTCCAGTGACCTGGATTCTCAGCCGCTACAAGGTGGCATTGCACCATTTAAATCAATAGAGCCCTGCTGATTCCCCCCAGGTGAGGATCCGGCCCCTGGCAGGGCTCGCTGGTCATTTCCAAGCGTTCCCAGTTTAACGCAAGGCTCAGCCTGCAGTCTCCTCCTCACTTACCTGCGGCAGCACGCGGACTTGCTCGATTCTGTTCAAGGCAAACTTGTATCCGTGGTGGCTGTGGTCATTAATGTAATTCACAGCTACTTCAGCTGCTGCTTCAGATTCTGGGTCATCGCAGCCCAAGGGAGGCGGGGGAGCTGCGGGTACAGCTCTGTGAATTGGAAGCTGAACAAGTAGTATTAAAGCTAGTAGTGCCTTCATGGCACCCAGAGAAAATCAATCCCTCTCAGAAGTAAAGGTCTAAGAATACTGTTCAGACGGTGGCTAGGTAGCTGGAACCGGGGTCTCATTTATATAGTACATACCACAGACTTTGCATGAGTGCATGTCTGATATTTGTCCCGGTTCCAAGAATGCTTTGCAAACAACAAAAGAGAAAAGTAAATGTTAGGACATCAGGCTGACTGATTAATATTGGCCAAAGTAAATTTTATCAGGTAGGACATTGCGAAGTCTGCTAAAAAGAAGAAAGCATCAGCAAAAAATTAAGATAATTTTTACATGCTCCTCTACCAACTAAGTACAGTACACGCAAGAGAAAGGTGATCCCTACTGTTAAATGTGGAGAGATGCTAGGGCTGATTAAGCTTTCTGGTAAACAGGACACATTCTGTTAGGGACCAAATCTCACCAGACACCAGTGTAAACTGGGAGATCAGTACCATGATAAATTAGAAAACAGAATCTGAATCTGTTCAAAGGATCACCTTCAGCAGTGAATTTAATTATATAGCAGCTTTTGTTACTGGATTCATTTGGAATGGGAAATGAGATGTAGTTTCTAAATCTTTTGCATCAGCTCTTTATTTCTCTGATTAATCTGAATACTTCCAGTAATTCCTGTTCAGATATTCAGATTTTATTCTGTACTGCAGGTGTTTTGGAGAAATTTTCATGGAATATGTTGTACAGACTTGAGGGTTTGATATAAGACCTGAAAGGGCACCAAATTGTTTTTAAGAACTTAGATCAAAACTAGCTGCTTAAATCTAGACTACTGTGCCAAAAAAAATCCCCATCCAGTTAGGCACGTATTATTATGGTTTTGCATTGCTCAGCTGACCTAAACAAAACAAAGTTTGTTTTCCATCTAAGGTCATTTGCGTGCCATGAGCTGGGCACTGCAGTCCCTAAATCCCCAAGTTTTAGCGTGCCAGGTGAACTCTGAGCATACCTAAGGCACCCCGATAGACGGTTCAAAACAGAGAAGGCAATGGTGGCTCTCCATGACAGCTTAAGAGTTAAACCAGCCTCCTAGCAAGTAGGAAATGAGGTACAAATCTCCCACATCCGAAGTTGTGCCTGCACTTCCAGAATGTGGATTTGCTTTACTCTGGAGCAGTCACCTCACCTGACTTTCAAATATGGCAATGAAAATTCACGAATTATGTACAGAAAGAGAGTGAAAGGGATACGTGTGAGGCTGCTGGTAAAGATTATAATTCAGCCAGAGAGCAGCTAGCTTAGCAGTGCTGGACCCCTCCTTTATATTTAGTTTCACAGTGTCTGTGTGTACAAAACAATGATTGGAAAACAACAATGTTCTGTGGAGCAGAATATAGCTTCTAGGACATGTTCAGCATTTACGGTCTTTAATTAAAGCTTAGTATTTTTCTCTAGATAGACTCCAGCTAGAAAGACTGTAGCTCAATCAGGAGAAAAGTTTTTGTTTCTTTGTTTGTTTCTTTGTTTTTCCTGTGGGGATGTTGGCATGGGTTTCTTTGATCCATTTTATGGTGGTGATCAGACTGAGAATTGTGAAGGTCCCCTCTGGCTTTAAAATGTCTGAACCTCTGTTGTCATTTTCAAGGAGTTCAGGAATTAGCTGCAAATTCGAGATGAATAGGAGGACTTCAGCATATTTAGAAGTTTTCACTTTCGATAAATATTTCTCAGCTTGTATAATAGTGTGACAGCGACTAAAAGACAAAAGGTGAAAAAAAAGTTGTCATGTCTCTTTTTACTAGAATTTGGAAATGTGGAAAACAGCCTAAGTAGGAATGGTTCTGTCGGACAAATGAAGCGATGAAGGAGATCTGGAAGAGATTTAAAAGGTGAAATCATTTCATTCGGCTACAAAGATGGAATGATTTCCTTCTTTTATGTGTAGGATGAGGTGAGTTCTGGATACAAGGATTTGCATATTGAAGAGATTCCTGGGGAAAAGAAAGGCTCATTCTATTTCTTGCAGGAAAAAAAAAAATACTCTGAGCATGATTGATTTCTTCCCTTTGCTTGAAATCAGGTGTTGTTTGGCATTTGTTCTATTGTGTGGATGATCATTTGTCTTCTTAACTTTGACCTGGAACACCTAAACGATGAAGGCTTTGTGTCCCAAAATCACTCTTTGAGTGTTTGTTGTGGGTATCTTTTGAATCATGATAAATGTATTTAGAAGTTAGCATTTTACTCTGTATTTTTAACCCATAGTTCCATTTCTAATTTCTGAATCCTTAAATTCCGTCTTTCCATTTTTTTCTATGAAGCATTGAGGTAAATTTCCAACAGGTGCAGACTGAAATTGGTTTTCACCTAAGTGACATATAATTACAACTGTGAAGGACTTGGACCATGATTTATAAATTAAATGTTGTCATTGCTCAGTTTCTTAGGTTACATCTGCTCCGTTTCAGAGTTGCAAATACTGTAGGATGTATTACATTTCTGTAATCAAGCTCTAGGTATTCCTAAACATGTTATATAAATCAGCTCAGACAACTTCAGGGTCCCTTTTCAAAGAACAACTTTAAAACCTCAAATAGCAAACAGAATTTATTATCTTGTTTCTTGCCTCTCCCTTGTCACTCACATTCCCTATTCCATTTAGCAAGCAGGATAAAAGGGAAATACTTCGGAGTCCACTGAACCCGATCTCAGTTTCTCTGGAGGCTTCCCCAGGACCTTCTCCTCTTGGTCACTGCCTGAACTTTCTTCGTTGGCATGCCGAGGATCAGAAATGTTCCTGCATGCCTATTAATGTTCAGTGCAACGCGGGGTGTTTGCAGCTAGCACTTTCTTGGGGTGACTTGTGATATGCGTGAGGAAGTGGGTATTTGTTTTTTATGCTTGGAAATGGCATTTGAAAATGCAATCAGGTACTTTGGCTACAGGTGATACAACAAAGGAGCCTTTTGCTCTTTGCATACAGACTAACACAGATCTGCCTATTATTGCCTTCTGGAAGGGAGATTGCTGATTTCAGTTCCCTTGCAGGCCTCTGTCCCATCACAGCTGGCCCTTTTTAGGCACCCTCCCTCAAGAGGCAATAATTGCAGAAGTAACTTCTCTTTGAATTCAGCACAGATCTATTCTTTCATGTCTGGGGCATAGCAAAAAGTCGGCCTTTTGTAGTGGCTACGAATACTGCTTCCACCCCAAGAAAGTGAGCTGACTTCCACAGGCTCCTGGACAGAAGGTCACATCTTGACCCCGCTGAGGTGAACAAGTCTTTCACATCACTAGTGTTAGACTTTGGCCCCAGTGAAATTAGGTTTGCATGGGAGACTTGACAGGGCTTCACTGTGATGGAAATAGAACAAGCTGGCTTTACTGCCCTTGTTATAAAATACAGTATTGATTCCACGCTCAAGAGTTGAGGCTCCACTGAATCTCAGTTCTTAATAATTCATATAAACTGCAATGGAAAGGTGAGTTGATGGTATTGTGTGGTTTTTTTTTCCTTTCCCCTTTTTTTTGGTTGGATGCTTAGAACAACTAGTGATGATGGGAAGCTCGCTGCCCCTGCTCAGTGTCATCTGGAAAAAAAGCAAAGAATTGCTTCCACAAGATGTCAAGTTGGCACCTTTCTGAGCATCAAATTCAAACAAATTAAACAAGCAAACAGATAAATATAATATTTTTAAAGCTTCAGATCAAAGTTAAACACTTATGGTGATTTCGGAGGCTCTTTTTTCAAATTACTGAAACATCTTTTTTTTTTGGAACAGCAGACAGAACTGGTCCAGATCTCTGCACCACATCAAAAGATGCATTTCTGAGCAGTCAGGCATTGTACAGTACTGCAAAACTTAATCACCTCTTGCTTTACACTTGATTAAGTACATTACTTTTGGATCATCGAGTTCACAAGATATTGGAACATGAGGGTTGTCTCCTGTATGGCCATCAGCTACACAGAAACCTGCACATAAGGCAAGAAGACATCTGCAGGGAAGATGTTATAAAGTCACTGCTCTTGTCAAGGAAGCTTTTATTGTCTTTTTTAATGATAGTGTATTCAGCATTTGAAAATGCATGAAAACCTACAGAAATTTCTTACTGTGAGAAGTAAAATGTGCAGAAGTGGTATCTAATTTGAGAGCTCCTAGGTTTTGGTGCCCACCCAGAGATTCCTTTTCACTGAACTTTGCTGATCTTGATTTGTTTATCTGTCTCTTAACTATGAAATGGAAATAATAGCTATTTCCCACATTACTCCTGTGTTCTGAAATACCTCACTGGTTTTGGTAAAATGTTTCAGTATTGTTGGGTAAAAAGATCTATTCAAAGCATTTGAGGAATTTAAAAGTCGGGCTAACTAGATGCCATTCAGTAAATGTTTAGGGATTCACGGAGTACTGGAGATGAGGCAGGACTGAGAGGATTGAAAATTGGGCTTCCAGAAATAGTACTGATTGTTTGAGATAAACATTATTTGCTGGAGTTTCCTTTATACTTGGAGTATTGCTTTTTTGAAAGAGCATGAAAAGTTGTTGAGAATTCTGAAGTTTTTACTGGAATGAAAGTTCTAATTTTTGACCAGCTCTCCCAGACAAAGCCAACCAAATCTATTTCTGTTCTGTTCTGTCTTGTTCTATTTTGCTCTTCTATTGTCTGTGCCACTGAAATACTTGAGTGCCTTCCAGAAGTACATCAAATGACATAACTAGCATTTGTTACATGAGAGTCTATTCTCCTTTTCTTCCCAGTGGGAAGCTTATATAAGATGTTTTGTCTTAGCGAAGTTTTTGATTGATTTAAATTTTCCTCTCAATTTCCGCATTTTCTCTGCTGTGTGTTTTGATGTTGCAGCCAGTAACAACAACAGTTTTCTGAGATGAGGGTTTTCAAGCCTCTTGTATGACTTTTACCCTATGCTGATATGTAAGTCCGCCCTTAATTTTTATACTTTTTATCCTTTTATCAAGGTCAGAGTTATTTATGTTGCCATGCAACTCTTAACAACGGGGTATTTTTGCTTCAGTAGGGATGTCATGGTTCTCTCAGTTTCAGGCCTGTGCAATGTGACGGCTGTGGGAAAGTTTGCTGGAGATGGATAGGAGGCAACTGTGAAATCAGAGATTAGCAGTTACTGAAGTTTTTCATTTAGCTTTATGTTCCTATGCTGGTTTGGGTTTCCAGCTTCTGCGGGTGCTCACCTTGATCAGTGCCTCATAGCAGAACCCAGAGCAAATAAAGCAAGATACCTGGGAAGAGACTGTGGAGCTGAACAGCAGGAGCCAAGAGTGGATCTGGTGGCAGAAACAGAATATTTCTCTCTGAGTAAACAGACGCCCTATGGTCAGACTGACCTCTTCTTGTCTCAAAGATAAGGACGTCAACCTAAGTGAATTTAAACTCCTCTTACCATGAGAACCAGTGGTGGTCCTGGCGTTAGCAGGGTATCCACAGACACACAGCCCAAGTTTAAAGAGGCAAATTGAAACATGCGACATTAATTCCTTCTACTTACAGGAACATTAGAAGAAGTAAATTCACAATTGGTCTGGAGACTGTCATGTCCTATGATGCTGCTAGTCTCTTTGATGGAAAACTCCATGTGATAACTCCACAGGTTACCTTCCCTTGCTGAGTTAAATCCTGAAATTTAGTAGCAAGTGTTAGGGAAACCTGCTGTGCTCTTGGATTCCCACATGCTCAGCTGCAATGACATATTTTTGATGTGAGAAACCAAGTTCACTCTTGGCATTGTGAGTGCTTTTTGCACTGAGTTTGGGAGGAAAAGCTGTACATTCATTCTTATGCTGTGGCAGGCTTTAGCTTGCTATTTGTTAGACAAAGGAGGGCTGCCTCTAAGAACATGAAATTGTTACTTCCCTGGACTGAGCTACTGGTTTGGAAACACTGCGTGTGTCTCCTTGTGGGGGCTTGCTGGCATAAGTGAGAGGGGGGTCCATGCAGTTACAGGACTGGGGAGAGGCGGGTGGGAGGGTGGCAAATTGCTATGTTTTCTCACCTTGGAACACTCCTTCAAGGGCATGACAAACACAATCAATATCTCAGTGAGATTTACATAATTCTGACAAGCAAAAGAGTTTTTTTTTAAATTAAAGTTATTTATTTTTGGTGAGGCATATGATCCAGAAGGGTTTTTTTTACTGCTATGTGTCCATGTCATCCATTTATTCACTCTTTCTGCAGCCTTCCAGCCACATAGCTAAAAAGCTAGGACTAGGAGAGGAAACATGATGTGGACATTTTAGTTTAATAGCACGGAGGCAACATATTACAACTATTTGTTCAATAGGGGAAGCGGGTCTTTCAAAGTCAGTGCAATTTGAAATAAATTATATAGACATTTCTTCTTAAGGATGTGAAATTTTCTGTTAGACATAAAGTATGGATAACTTTTGTGACAGCAAAGTAGTTAAACTTGCAGCTTTCCTAGCTGAATTTATACATCAGTTTCACAGCAGACCTGGACTCCAAGCTGTCAAGAGCAATAAGCATGAGGTGCTCTGAACAGACACAGGTGCCCAGGTGACCTTCTCCTTAGTGTCTAGAAGAAAGGGAGATGTGAATGTAAGCATCAAGGACTGATTAAAAACAACATCCAGTGTCACATTTGTATAAAGAGGTGAACATCAACACCTTTTCCTGATACACTTGTGAATTTGTTAAGTCTTGTAATGCCAAAGGAGAGCGAGCTGTAGCTTTGTTTACATTCAGCCCAGAGATTCTGAACCTAACAGCGGTGTTAAATTCTACCAGTTACAGCGTGTGCTGTAACTGGCCAGTGCAGAACACTGCTTTTGTACTCACCAGCAGGTAAAAATAACTCTCAGAGCCACGCTGGTGAGGCTACACCATTTTTTGGTGGGCATCTCAGCCTTTGTCTCTGGCATATCCACTCTGCTTGAAATTCCCAACCATTGTCAGTGCTCACCTCTTGAATTGCCATATAGCCCTGCAAGGTCTTGAGAACCAGGTACTCAGGACAGGCTCAGGGAAATGCCAGCACAGACGGACAGATGCGTTACATGTGCTACGGAGAGCTAAAGCACTGTTGCAAGGAACTGCTAGAGACTCTTTGTACACAGAGAAGCAAATAATTGGTATTCCCTGTTCTGTAATCAAAAGCCATTCTTGGCTGGGGGAGATCCCTACAACAACATTCTTGCCTCCCCCTGAGAGAAGGAAGCCAATGATTATTCCGTTACCCTTCATTATCATTCAGTGTGGTATAAACTGGCCAGGACTTGAACTCTCAAGTGCCCAGGAGGGCCAGTACATGAATATACCTTGTGTCAGCGGAGGCCATTTCAAATAATACAGATGATGACAGATTGATGTTGGTAGCTCATTAGGCAAAGCACTGACCGAGACATCAAATTCCTTTCAGCAAGAGTATGGCTAGACTGTTTGCTGTTGTGTATTAATGGAGAGACACATTTTTCTTCTTTGATTTCTCTTGCTTCCTTCTTCCCACGTTTGCGTCAGACAGTGCTGGCTATCAGATCTGTCATCATGCTTGACTTTCCTAATGCGAACAGCTGTGCCAGGAGAACCTAGGTGTAAAGCTAAACCAAATCTGTAGATGCAGTATAGAGAGAACATTTCAACAAAAGACCTATGTTCACAAGCCTCCTGTGGCATACAGATTTTAATGTAACACTTGACTTCTAGCTCATCCAGATCCGATAGAGCAATCTTCCTACTGATGCCTGAAAAGATAGAGAACAGATCTGTGAAGCAGTGTAAGGTGTATTTAGGTTGCCACCTCCTTGATATGCTGCTGACTTCTGCACTTGTGGATTACACTTTCACACTTCTGGAACGTGCCTTCTCCCTTGCGGTTAAGCTGGCATCTTGTGGGCCAGAGGTGGCTCTCTGCCTCTTCCTGAGGAAGATGAGGAGCAATTCTCTAAGCAGAAAACACTGTCACAGTCCTCTGCTTACCTGTCACAGTCCAGCAGATCAAGCCAGGTGATTTCTGCCAGCACCTTCCTTCCCAGTGATCTGTCTGTCTGTGCACCCCAGCAGAGTGCAGTGGACAACTTGCTGCAGAGAAGAGAGAGAGGTCCAAAATTAGTGGGGGAAGAAAACCCAAGACCATACTTTGTATTTGTGCCCAGCAAGGCTGAAATACTGTGTTGTCTGGGGACCAACTAAGGGCAAATATGTCTGAGGCTTCTTGGCCATGTGGCTGCCCCCAAAGGGCTGGTGCTGATGCCAGAAGAGAGGAGTCCACAGCTGCTGAAAGGGATCAGAAAGCTGAGATGGACGCTCAAAGGAAAAAATCAAAGCAAGGAGAGAAGGAGGGGAATACTCAGCAACTGAAAAGATTCCAGGGTGAGAATGGATGCTAAAATATCTGGGACTCAGATAGCTGTCTGCTTCAAAGAGCTTATTAGCCCACGTGTATGCCAGACGGTTGATCCAGCCTCATTGTACAGCATCATCTCTGGAGGTTCTTTGCAGCCCTGCAGTTCTATGGCTTTGTGATTTGATAAGTAATCTTACAATACACTGGGTACTTTATCCTCACAGCCGGTATTATACTCAGTGCTTTTCATATCCAAAATGGTTTTACAAAGTGTATCTGAGTAACTGTCCCTTGGAGGCAGGAAGAGACAAACATTGCATTTATACAAAATATAATCTTGGAATAAACACCATTACCATTTTAGTATGGTAAATGCCATAAATGGACCTGATTGCTACGGTATAAAAATGTTCTCTTAAAGTGAATATGCATTTTTCCCTCTTTGCTGTAGTTTGCTGTGGTCTATGGTATACCTGTACAGTAAATTGCAAGACCAGTGAGGAACTGCTTTTGATAGAACGAACTTTAAAGAACGTCAGTGAGAAATGACGCTATGGCAGAGTAGTCAGGTATTTCCCACGTTTGAGTGTTGTGCTAGGCATCGTAACTGAAAAGATTATTGTTAACATTATGTCTAATGTTGCTAATCTGATAGTTCACATACCTTTTATTGATTTTGTTTGAATTGAGTTTGTAGCTGTTGATTTGGTCTTAATTTATATAACCAGTGGCCAAATGCACTGTTTTCACAGTAATTCTTGCGTTACAGAGAGCTAGAGATGCAGTGACAGTAACTGAGTCTGGCAGTCTACCATCTGGGTACACACTAATAAAATAATCATCTGCATAATTTTGGAATTCATTGCAGATACTGGGGGAAAAATGTATTGGGTTTGATCTCAAATTGCAGACAGCCCATTAGAATAATAATGATACAAATAATTTCCCCTAAAATCCTGGAATGGTCTCTGGTGAGATTTGTTTTACATGCATCATGAAGCCGCCTATGTTAACTTTGCTTTGATATCAAAGGTAAATAGAGGGTGAATGATTAAATAATTTCTATTCAGTTTTGCTGAAAGTAAAGTTCACTCAGTATAAGACGAACAATTTTGGCTCTTTATTATAACAGCAATGTGGGGGGCAGGGTCCATTTTTTTGCATCACTAAATGATAAACTAAATTAGGGCCTACAGACCTCAGCCACAGTTGGGTCCCATTGTTAGGATCAATATGCATTTGTAAGGAAGACAGCTCACTCTCCAAGGAGTAAATGAATCCAGGAAAAGTAGTCATTGCTTAAGAAGCATGTCTCTGCCCGAAGGTATGCATGGCTCCAACACATTGGCACCATGCTTTATCCAGGGAGTGACTTCCCCTATTCAAGTCCAAGGGCCCTTTCTGCAGCTGGAGGCCCCCCCCCCATTAGGTTATTTCCTAAGTAGCTATTTCCATTCTCAATTGCCACTCCGTCTATTATCTTTACCAGGATAATCTTTAAATTTTTAGCAAGTTTATCTTTACCAAAAGAACTGGAGGGGGTGCAGCAGTGTTCGTAGAAGTGTTGGAGCAATGAGTCAGACTGCTTGGTATCTTTGGTACAGTGAGACAGCTGGAGGCCCCCCATTAGGTCTTGGTATCTTTGGTAGAGTGAGACAGGGACTGGAGAATTGCATATACTTTTGATCTCAAACACCACACATTGAAACTTTACATCAGCTGAAGCCTGTGAAAAGAATTGCAGGAGGGGAAAGTAGGAAAATCCATTAAATTCCACTGACATTAATTAATTAAGTTGGAAGAGCTTTTAAGAAGGCCAGCCCAGAAGTCGTGTAGTTTTTGGTTGTTTTTTGTTTGTTTGTTTCTAATATTAAAACAACTATTTCTTATTTATTGTCTGGGTTACTGAGCCTGTCCCCTTAGATTAAGGACACTGTGGGATAGTTATCCCTAAAGATTGCACTCAGGTTTTTGTCTCTTGGATTTACGGAGAGGGCTTGAGTTGGGAAACCAGTCTGGCCATGTTGGAAGGGACAACTGAATGGAAAATTATCAAAGGCAAAACATACCAAGGCAGTGTTAAATAAACTTGCAGAATACAGGAAGCTTGTGGTAGAGATGGAATGGCATGCAGATTTTCCCAGAGTAGACGTTCGAATTGGCTGTGTAACAAAGGACAAAGAAATCTGACCTGAAATGGAAGGAGAAAGGTGTCCATTGTGTTGAAGAGAAGCTACTAGGGCTGAAGAACCTGAGCCTACAAACAAAAATGCTTCTGGGTAGCTAGGAACTAGAGGAGGTGCTGTGAATGGGGTTACGTACATCGTACCTGCAGACAAACTCTGCTATGCTTATAATTTTTAGTGTTTAAAAAGCTGTGCAAAACCAGTCACGTGTCCCTGACAGGCATATTGTGAATTCAGGGCTTTGTACCATCAGTGAGGTGGTGAACATGCTGAGAGAGAACTGAGGAGACGGGGCTGGTAGCAGGTATTTAGCAATGGGCTCCACAGCTGCCACTGCTAGGTGTTCTGCAGCCACCGCTCCGTGCCTGCGGACCGATGCCAGGAACCATGCCTAACGCTTCCCAGTCGCAGCAAGCTGAGGGCAGCCTGGCAGGTGTCCATCAGAGGTGCTCAACCACATCTGTGACGCTGTGACAGGTTGGGGAAAGCAGGGCAGGCACGGAGAATGGAGCAGGCACAATTCCCACGTCAGCCCCTAAGGCATGGCTTGACGTTGCCGGTTGGCTGATGTAGGGGAGGTCCCATCCCCTGTTCCTAGCCACGGCCTCTCACCCTTCTCTGGCATTCCTCTGTCATTCATCTTGCCATGCGGTGAAGTGATGCAGGGAGCCGTGCCAGCAGCACATGAATCATTCATTATGGTAAGGTTAGTGCTTTGGCAGACCGACTCCATGAGTTGGGCTCACAGAGGTCCAGTGAGCGGCTCTACAGGCACAAGGGAAATAACAGCGGCCAGCAGGAACCTGGATAATCTACCCACTGAGTCACTGAATCATAAAAATTTGTTTGGAAGGGATCTCCGGAGATCATCAGGGGAACGACTCAAGGCAAGGATATCACCAGCACTACAATGGAGGTTGGAAGCACCAGCTTTGTCAACTTGAGTTTCTTTGTGTGTGAAGCAGCGGAAGCTGAGGGACTGTTCGGTGATGTATCTGGAGACTGTGGATGAAAGTACTGCCTTAGCGTGAAGGACTTCTAAGACCATGCAATAATGTTGGGTGCTAAGCGTTGGAATTGTGTTTTTCATGGCCTTTGTATGCGTTTTGTGATATATGGACTAATGTGTTAGGTGCAAGGCTGAATTTGTTTGAATATTGAGATATCTAAGCAAGGCCTGTGAAAAAAATTCAATGATATGTCATTGAAGAAGGGGTGATACACAACCCCATATATTCATCTGTTCCTCAGTAGGTTTAAAATTAGTGGTTGCCTGGAAGCTGTTCCTGATGTGATAATGGCTTTCATATTTATCTACCTAAACATGGTGATGTCAGAAAAGAGGGACCTTCTTTGCTCCTTTATAGTAGCCGTTTCAGACTGGAGCAGTTATAACCAGTTCCTTTAAAAAAATATTTACTTTTCATCAGACGTTTACATAACATGTTCTCCAAGGGAACAAATACTGTCTTTCAACATAGTTTGAAACATGAGAGATGGAAAAGAAGTTAATGAACAACGTTTAAGTCAACATCAAAGCACTTTCTTTCTCTAGTAAATACCCAGACCATCACGTTATGATGCAATAAGAAGAAGTTCATGGTCAACCTCTTTCAGCTCACTCTTTAGTACATTTTTGAGACCACGTGCAAAAATCCTGAACTGCCCGGGAAAGAGTTAACTGGAGTCAAGGAGCATTAATACAGACATACACCTTCAGCTGACCCCCATCTTCTTTGAGAGGTCCAGGGAAGAATTATGTTAAGATACTATAAATTAATTTTTATTTTTTATTTATATTTTATTTTATTATTTTATTATTATAAATTAATAAGAAGGGAGAGCCCTAGAAGCCCCTCCAGAGGAAGGAAGAGCCTGGTGACAAATACTGTGGGGTTCTTGTGAAAAAACGACTGCCAGGCTGGCAAAAAAACAGAAAGGGGTGGAAAGGAAGAAATACTACAAGGCTTAGAACACTTCTGGTATCCTCAGCCCATGGCAGGGGTCTTGCCTTGGAGTGCTAGGGAAGCAACAAAGCTTGTTTTCCTGTCTGGGGATGAGGATCTCCCCCAAACAAATCTGCCGTCTTTGAGTCCCAACTGGCTGGTGTGAGGACACTTCACTAGCTGAGCAGACCTGAGGCTGTGTTAACTAGATGACTGAGTCCTGAGAAAAGCTATATCTTTGTAGATGTGCACATGGAGTTTGTGATCCATGCACGGACAGTCTCAAGCCATATAAGCCTGCCTTGAGTAGTACACAAACCTTTTGCTGCGGCTTTTCATTTTATCAGAAGCTGTAGCCTTGCTCTGACTGCAGCAGGAATTAGCAGCAAAATGCCTGCATTCCCCTTCCCTGAAGAATATAAAAGCTATTGGCAGAGGTAGAAAAGAAATTACCACAGCAAAATCTGGAGAGCTCTGTGCACTTTCATGGGGGGAAGCGGGATTTGGGGGCAATGTGCTTTTTGACCCAGAACTCCAAGAGACTGAACATGTGAAATTGTTTATCCCAGGCATATCTAACAAGTGGGGCATTGGGCTTGTGATTGGAGAATAGCAAATAAAAATTAACTATATTTAAAAGTACTAACTACAGGGCTGCTGAACTTGTACCAGTAGCATGTAAGGCTTATCAATAAACTTTGAGGGAAGAATAGCATGAGAGAGGGAGGGAAGGGGAATGAGAGGCAAGTGAAATAAAATACAAGTTTTTACCAACGCTGGGTCATGTCACGCTATTATTTTTAAGATACTCCATTTTGATAGCCAGAGAAAATGTGGTAGGCGTCCTAGGTTTTAATGAAGTGTTTGATAGCTGCCACATGGGGAATTACTGAAGATGTTACTTACATGTTACAATTCTGGCTAAATGGGAGACAAAAATATGCTCTACAGGAAGGAAGAATACCAGCTTGGAGGAAAGCTAATCGTGAAGTTTCCCAGATATCTCAGGTTAGTCTTAAAACAGATCCTGTTTGAATATATTCATTAATGTCTTCAGCACACATGTAGGGATGCACTTATGCAAGATGCTGGAAACATTTAGAGGGCACATGAATAAAGGAGGACCAGGATATTATACGTGATGGATAGGTGACCTTGAGAACAGGAGTAACAGAAGTGGAATGAAAATTTGACTAAGGAAAGAGGAAAGCTGAGCCATGTGGTTGGGGAGTTAGTGCTGTAAGCTCATCAGAAGCATAGATAGTGGTACAGGAAAATGTGGGCATTTGGCCTGATTTCAGGATGATTGGACTGTCAGCAGGAGGTGTCTGAAAAAGAAATTCCCTGTCTGACGGTGTCTCTGATGGTGTCTTGAGGAGCAGCAGACAGGGAAGTGTGAAGGCCACTGCTGAAGGAAGTGGCATGACACCTGCAGCACCATTTACTGTCTTCTCCCGAGCTCAGGAGGAGGGAGCTTCAGCTTAGGTGGGTGTAGGAAAAGGCTTCTAAGATGAACAGAGTCCCTTACGCACAAGCAGACCAGGGAAATACAGTTCTTTTATTCTTGTGGAATGAAGAATAAGTGTGAGTAAGAGCAAAGAAAGTTTTTTTTTGCTTTTTTTTTTTTTTTTTTTTTTTGGTGGCCTGGTATAGCCTTTATAGACATTTCTTAGTCACTAAAAGCTGGACAGATTGCACAGTCTGTCTGTCTGAAGCAGAGCAGTTCACCCATGCTTCCTCAGCCCGTGTTTGTGTTGGGCAGTGATCTGGAAGCTCCAGGCGTAGGCCCGTCCCTGCAGGCCCAGCAACAGCCCTCGTTAGAGCAAAGAGAGTCCTAATCAGACCCATCTTAAATAAATAAATAAATAAATAAATAAATAAATAAATAAATAAATAAATAAAAGATAAGAAACTGTGGAGACAGAGAACAGCAATGTGGTGATAATTCCATCTCCCCTGTGTGGGAGGCCGGCGTGCAGTGACTGCAGAGCTATTAGGTATTTGTCTACGTATCCCTTAAAAAGGAGGGGTGGAGGATGCAGATAAAAAAATCTCGTCGAAGATCTGCCATCACAGATGGAAAAAACAAATGGATGTAAAGTCATGTGAATGTATACCCTGTGCAGATCCTATGGCGAGGCAGATTTACGTAACTGTGTCAGTAAGGATATGTACCTAAGTTGAATGGCTCCAAGTCGCTGGGGGAAGGCAGGCCTGCGGCCTCCATTTTACAGACGTGGGCCTGGTGTGACTGCTGGAGTCGGTGCCGTTGTACCAGTTGGCTGTCGGCCCAGTATTTTGGTTTGCTCGACCAACTATCTTTTCACCTTTGCTCACAAACAGCAGCAGATAAAAGTTGGCCGTCTCTGTGCTCTTGTTGGGGACTTAATCCCCAGCACAGGCTCACTTACCGGACCTCTGTACCCAAGGCAGCGTTAATTGGCTCGGATCCACCCGAGCAGAGGTCCCTGGAGCTATGCTGATTTCTACCAGAGACTGTTCTGACCTAGCCACTCAATTTCTGTATGTAAAAGAGCTCATCAGATGTTTCAGCAAGCTTAAATTAGTGATAAAAGATAACTCTTCGCTCTATTCATGATCTGGAACCATATTTGTTGTGTGAGTATGTGCTGGGGAGGTGAGAAAGTTGTTCCCAAGACACCCCGATGGATTCGTTCCATCTCCCTGGGTCTCTCAGCCCAGGCCGTGTTTTGTCTGCACGCTGTGTTCACGTGTGAGTTCCCGAGTGTCGATGTCACAACCCCTGCTTAAGTGGCCTCTATTTTTATTAACCTTACCTTACAAGATAAATAAATAATCTAGAAAGATAAATAAGCGACAGCACAAAAAGCACAGAAAATGCAAACGGCTTAAGATGCAGTGCTGACTCTCCAACAGTAGATGGTACTAACACATCTCCAGTAACAGCATTTTTCTGATGGATTTGAAAGGCCAAAAGAGGCTTAGATCTGAATCCGCTAAAAATCATACGAGCCAAAGGCTGTAGAATATCATCTCCTCAACATCAGAGGGTGTTTAGCAGCCCAGTCACGGCCATATGTCAGTCTGTTGAGCTTTGCTGAGTTCTCAGCTGAAAAACGACCATACAGGAGAGTGGCAGGAAGCAGAGCGGTTGTTATGAGACTTTGTGAATTTTAAATCTATTTTCAGGAGTTCATAAAAAATTCTCTCTAGCCTGCACTGGAGAAGCACTCTGAAAAATTATTGCAGAGATATGAAAGGCCAGGGTGGAAGACTTCTGAAATGCAGCAGCATAGGTTTTTACTCCTTGCTTTAACCTTTTTTTACCCTAATGATGTCTTCATTCTCTATCTTAATTATCTTTGAAGGAAGTCCTGGTCTTTCCTTCCTATGCATATAGGATCCTGAAAATGTCATTAAGTCACGTTGTTTCGCTGTGCTGGGGAGCCCAGGGAACATTTCTGCCATCCTCCTGCATGTGATTGACACAGATTTTTGTAACGGGTAGCAGTTCACCTGGACCGGTTTCCATGGTGCCGTTAAGCTGTAAGTGTGGGATCTGGCACTCGTTTGCTGAGAGCTGACGAGGAGTTGAAAGGGATTTTTCCTCTTGACCTCTTTGCTCAAGGTCATTAGTGCTAATCAATTTCCTTATTGGATTTCAAACATTCAGGTCTTCTTCTTAGCTGTACCCTCTGAAATTTGCAGTAAGGACTGATTCAAGAGAGGTGATCAGTTCTGCAATGTGACGATTTCTTTCAGCAGCCACAGAAAGGTAAACCAAATACTTGCTAACCAACCAGTAGACACCTCTGCTTCTCCAGAGATAAGGTGAATTATATTCTGTTGCAACCAGCTAGCGACATTCATGCACAGTATAAATAAAAAGGGACGAAAATGCTAAAGAATAGCTTTGGTTTTGGCCAGGAATGGTTTCAGTATAGCTGGCCCAGCCTTTGGGCAGGGAGCTTATATCAGATTCTCTCTCATAGCCTGTTTTATAAATTTAAAGTAACCTTCAACTATTCATTAAAATATGAGATGCATATTTTCTGTGGCAGTGATAGGAACAAAAAGCATATTTTGTTTGCCTGTCTATCACTGTAGGCTAATAAAGCTTTGCACTGTGAAGAGATGCACCATTTATGTGCACAGTAATTGACAGAGATCTGGTAAAAGCCAGTTTGCCAGTGTCTGTTGACTGATGTTTTGAGCATGTTTTTGTATTGTCCTTGAAGTTAAGATTACTGAGCACTTACAGTATTGTTTGCGAGCCATTACATATATTCAGGTACATGTGGCAAAAAAAAAATTAGTGCTTAAAATCAAAGCTAGCCATCAGTCCAGATCCCAATGAAACCAATGAAAGGTTCCTGTAGATTGTGGGAGAGAACAGGTTGGGCTTGCAGAGTCTGACCAAATACACCATTGCAATGCATGCTTATCTGCTTCAGTGGGTGAACACAGTCAGGCTCTGTGTTTTCTCTGTACATACGAACCCTCACTTCTGTACCCACATATATGTGTGTGTGTGCACATATACAGCTACAGAAGACAGATCCCTGAAATCTATTCAAAAACATTTTTGAGGTTAGGACTCGTCTTCAAGGAGTTTTGCTTCCTCCAAGAACAGTCAAATTTAATAAACTTTTAGTCTAAGAACATACACCAGGTTTCAGTTTAGCAGTATCTGTCAGAAACAAATGCACTTCGTTAGATTTTTTTTTCCAGATAGCTGTGAAATAAATAATGTAAATATCCTTACTTCCAGACAGGCAAAACATATTAAAGAAATGGTTAAATATACCCGTGAGAGAGCTACCAATCAACACTTTTTTTACTAGTTTTGTTTTGCATTCTTTTCTGACTAGTATATTCATGACCAGCTGTTTTTAGAGCTAGTAAAAATTCTCAAGCTCACATTAGGAAGGGTTTCAGTTACATGATCTGTAGCTACAGTTGTTAGAACACTTGGCATGGCATTTAAAAATGAGAAAATTGTTTTTATTGAGTAAAGCACCAAAGCTCTGAAACAATATTTCACTGGACTTAAAGAAAACGTTTTTGAACTTTGCCATTAATGACCAACTGACAGGCAATTTGGTAGGCAGGGAGTTTCCAAACGTGACTTAAAATAATGCCCATTTAATCTGTGCTAATGTTAGAAATTTCAGTGCACTTATATGGGAAGGACTTGTACCAAATTGCCCTTGACCAGTATTTCCTTATCCGCACTAATGTGCTAGCTCTTCTGTCCCAAGAGTTGCCTTCATATGGTGGTGAAGTATACATGCAACAAAAGCCTCCCTTGTCTTTGTAGGTCACCTTAAATAGCGAGGCTAGCAAAGTTTAGTCAAATTCTAGCAATTTTTGCTGTTCAATGTGGACTGGCTAATAACATTTCTTGTTTTCTGGGCAGAAAGTACCTATCTTGTGTACCATCAGTCTGTCTCTGCCAGGCAGCTTGTGCAAGCCTCTGTCTCCATTACGGAGGGGAGCACAATAAGAAGCGTGTTTGGGCTGTGCTGATAGAGGAACTGGGGCCTATAATGGTGTAGAGGCTTGTTGCTCTCTCAGATTACTTCAGACTCCAGGGAGAAAATAAATACTGAGAGTTAAAAGAATGTATGAAATTCAGAAAGGCTACAGGAAAAACTAGCCTGCCATTCTCGGAGCAGCAAAACTAATGAAATAAGGATGGATGATTTTATCTACCACCGAGATTCATTAGGCAGGATCATTTCAGGATTCCTGAAACAGTGAGGAGGGCACAAATGTTGGTGTTGTGTACCACTGCTTCCCCTGGGAGGGGCTAGGGGCTGGAAAAAGGGGGAAGGAGAAGGCAGTAAGGATCCTGCCCAGCTGAGGATGTGTGGGAAGGGTCCCTTGCTCCACATTCACCCAGCCAAACCACTCTCCTTGTCCCCTCAGCCGTGGATTTCCATGCTGCCTGCAGCCTCTCTAGCACTGAGCATCCCTTCAGTCCTGAGCATCTGCCCTCCATCCTGCTGCCTGAAACACTGGATGCTCCCAGCCGAGGGCACACCAGCCTCCAAGCACTTCTTGCTGGAGTCCCAAGCCCCATCTCCATTGATAATCCCAGCAATCTGCAGCCACTAGCAGGCTCTTGGGTGGTGCTTGCCCCTGGGTGGGCTGGAAGAGCTCCAACACCATGCACCAAGGGGCTGGGATGGAGAGGGACAGCCCTGCAGAGCTCACTGCTCGCTGGCAGAGAAGGGAACCGTACTGACACATCTCAAATGCCCTGTGATCAAATCCCAGCCACAGTATTTCCTCCTTGAAAGTCATTCCTGGTTTTATGTCATAGTCATCATCTCCAAATAAAAATTAGGAAAATAAAGCGTGGAAGTGGCCGTGGCTTTGCATGTGTGTGAGCAGAGGATGCAAGATCCATAAGGAAACCAAACACTTGGCCTCACGTTCAGACATCACACTGTGACTGCTCTTAACCAATAGTGCAACTAAAGGGATTGAGGAAGTCAAATATTGGTGGGGCAGGGTGAGATTTTTTGGTGGTTGTGTAATGAGAATTGTGGCATATTCCTGCCATTCCAGCCCTTTTTTTTTTTTTTTTTTTTACACTCAGCTGAAGTTAAACTAACGTCTGTCATGGTACCACTAGTCGTTTTAAACAGGGTGGAGTAGAGGGGGGGGGGGGGGGGGGGGGGGAATCGGGAGGAATAATTCGGTCCTACAACCATCACTTACAGGCTGGAAGCAGGACAGTATGGAGATGTGGCAGTTCCCTGACAGTTGCTTTTGTCCTGCCAGAGACAGTTGTAACAATTACACTTGCACTTAATTACTGCGCTTCGACTGTGGTAGGCTAAAGCATTCAGCAGGATAGGAGGTGTTAAGAAGCAGAATGCATTTTAAATTTAGAAAATCCCCTTGAGAAATATCCTTATTTCACACTTATTATTAGTAAAGCCAGCTTTGGAGAGAAAATCTTTGCTTCCGTGACTGGAACCAGTGTCTTCAGCAAGAAGCAGGTGTATAGAAATCTCTCGTGTGGGGACATCAATATTCCATCTGTTCTGCAAATCTAGGAGCTGCTGAGTCATCTCATGCCGTGTGTATCTGACATAATTTTTAAAGGTTATCAATACTGAGACACGGAGTGCTTAACTGATATATAAATACATGTTTTTATCCTGTTTCATTTTCCTGTGAGCCTGAATGTAAATACTTCTCTGATCCTGCCACTGTTAAATTCAATGACTAAACTCCTTGTTTGTTCCAATGGCGGGGGATTCAATGTTGAAGGCTTAAATAATTGAAATAAGTGACCCGTAGAGATACAAGGCACAGATCCAACAGACAGAAGGTCATTTTCTTCTTAAGCTGTTTAAAGGTGTGAATTAAGATGCCTATGAAAAATGCTTTACTATTTCTTCCAGATTCACCCAGGTAGCAAAATACATGCAGAGCAAGCAGGGTTTGTAGCGGGAGGGTTGGAGCAAAAAATCACCAATAACATATTGTGCAGCTCACAGGCTTGGCTGAAGCTTTCAGCACCCAGCAGTTTCTGTTGTGCTGCTCACGGGCTGAGTTTTTCTGTTTCCTGTGCTCCTTGTGCACCTTGTGCGTTAGGCTCCTTTGAAAATTTGGGTACTTGTTTTGCTGCCTAATTGGAAGCAGAAGTCGTTTGAAAACATATTTGCTTTCCCTCCAGGGATGGTACTACCCCAAAATACAGAGTATGCTTTGGCTTAATTTAATAAGTCATAATCTCTTCTCATATTTTATTGCATTTTAGTGCGAGGTGATTTTTTCCAGAGATGACTCAAAATAATACAAAAGAAACAACCTTGTCCTGTGAACAACACATGAATTATAGCTGATAAAATCAAGATAGTTTGAAGGCTTGCCAGCAGAAGGAATGAACTCCCTCAGATTCCTGACTTACAGAGTAATGTTAGCAGCCCCAGATTTCCCTAGTAATTTTGAAGTTTAAAGGAACCTTAAGGACACTCCAAGGAAATCAGTCGAAAGAGAAGGTTTCCTATTAACGCAGAGAAGAATCACTGTGAAATGAGGGAAGGAACAAAGTGATTTCTGCCGTTCTGATGAAGGCTCGCAGCTTACGATGCTCTTGGACACACTTAACCCGTGCCTTTTGGATGTGGATGTTGTTATGCTCATTGGGAACTGCCATCTCAAGGAAGCGTGTAATGCTGTGTGTAGAAATGTCAGCATAAGCAGAACGAGGTGTTCGCTTGGTTTTCTGAGTTTCTTGCACAGGGGATATTGTACTGAAGCACCATACTGCATTATCTCCCAGCTCCTTGCCAGGTGCTGTTCAAGATGTGAGCTCTGGCTTTTAAAGCCGTTTATGGGTGGAATACAGCATATTGTGCTGGCTCCAGTCTGTGAGCCTTCAGACGGGAGGTGTAAATTCAGCGTGTAGCCATAACTGAGCATTCAGAGGTTTGCCTCGTGAATCTCATCTATTTGGTAGCCTGGTGGAGCTGCTGTTTATTTTTATGTTGGAGAGCATCCTTCAGTCAGGCTTTTCTACAAAGGGAAGTGGAACTGATTCAAAGAATGAATATATGGGGTTTTATAATATACTGAACTCATGTTTAAGGATCCCCATAAATTCATAAAAATTCCTTCTATAAAGATCTGTAGAAGAGTCTCTCTTTAACCTCATCAGTTTCTCTGTACCACAATGCAAAAAAAATGAACTGATTTCAGTGGAGAGTATCTTGTGTGCTGAAACCAGCCCCAGTTCAGTACAGAACAAAATAATGTGTGCAAACGCTTCTACATTAAGGATGTGCTTCAAGATTTTGGATGTAGGTAGACTTGCGCATAAAGTGAAACTTACATTTTGCTAAATAAGTTTAGGTATGAAAGAAAATGGCACAAAGCACATGAAACTGCCTCAGCGAAGTGCTTTGGTCTGGCTTCAGGAACTTTGTTTTACACTGGCATTTTTTTCACAGCACACATGATACATGGTCCTGGTATTTCTGGAATGACAAATAATGCTCAAAGCTGCTCTTAGGCCGTGGCAGATTATTCATTTCTCTTGATGCCTTGCACAAGAGTTTTCAGAAGCTGTCCACCGGCTCTGAACCTCAGAGCTGCGTGCTTTGTTAGCATTTATAATCACAGTGCTCCTCTGCCCCCGACTTCACAGTTATGTTCTTGAATGTTCCCTGCCCATCTACTCGCTGCTGGTGATTTTTGGTGCTTTCTAGAGAAGGGCCTCTCCAAAGCTGTAATTCTCAGAAAAGAGACACCTTATGCCACTGGCAATATTTAAAAATGCCTGAAGATCCTATTCCGGATTTCCTTCATAGCCCCGGCACGTTACTTGACCTCTCAGCAGAGTCACTTTCTTCACTTGTAAAGGAGGCAGAATTATGTATAGTGCCATAGAAGCACAGAATCACAGACTGGGTTGGGTTGGAAGAGACTTTAAAACTATCTAGTCCAACCCTCCCACCAGCCCAGGCTGCCCAAAGCCCCATCCAGCCTGGCCTTGAGCACCTCCAGGGATGAGGCACCCACAGCTTCTCTGGGCAGCCTGTGCCAGCGCCTCACCACCCTCTGAGCGAAGAATTTCTTCCTTCTATCTAATGTAGATCTACACTCCTACAGTTTAAAACCATTACCCCTTGCCCTATCACTACAAGCCCTGGTAAAATGTCTCTCTCCATCTTTCTTGTAATCCCCTTTTAAGTATCAAAAGGCTGCAATAAGGCCTCCCCGGAGCTTTCCATGTTGTAGGCACGCTGTGCAGCTTAATTCAGAGACACGAGCAAGAGGTGCTCTGAACTCCCGGGGTGCGGAATGAAATTAAACTACACAATATTAGTAGTGCTGGAGTTTAAATAACAATAACGTTTATCGTAAATATCCTGATCCTTTACTTTATGCAGAACTATCTGAAGGACCATTCCTATTACAAAGTGTGCTAGGGGTGAGGACTTACCTTCACGAAAATTTTATGTCTGGGGACAGAATTCCACTTCATGGTTAATCTTCAACCTGTGTAAATCTGTGCAAGATCAAGGCTTCTATATTATGAAAATATGAGTTGTCCTTGATTTTTATAAGCCCTACAGATCCAGTTATTAGGCATAAGATACATTTAAAAGGAGAAAAGACATAAATGTACATTTCAAAACAGTTAAATGTTGCTGGCATTACATATATGTCAGTCTTATAAATAATTTGGAAAGATTATTTCAGAGGAAAGATTAATCGAAGTTCAGAAGTATCCCAGACTTAATGATACTCATTACAACCACTGGCTGAAATCAGTATGTGCTTTCCGAACTCTTCAAAGGACTGCTCCCTACTCCAAAATACTCAAAGCCTAAGTCAAGGAGAGAGAAACCCCTGAAACAAACAAAAAAAAGCTTCTCGGTGTTTTTCAGCTGCTGAGATTGGAATTGGTTGAGGTTGATGGCAGTCTGCTAATGACTCTCTTATCCTTGAGGATTTTTTAAAAAATGAAGACTGCAACACAAATGAGATGGAGAGATTGCAAAATCTGCGCTGAGGAATCAGTTCCCCGCTGCCACATTTTTAGCCTGAGAAGTGCATCGCTACAATTTGAGGCAGACTTTTTGGTTCTCCCCGTGTAAGTATAATAGTGGTTATTTTAAATGCATGCATCATACTGAAAGGTTGGCGGAATGGATGCTTTCTAGTTCAAGGTCTGCTGCTGAAAACATTTTCTGCTTTATTAGCTTTATGTGTGCTGTGATGTCTCACAGCGCTCAGGGGGACTACTCCTGGGTGCCAGGATTTGCAGGATTCAGGCCAGAACAGGAATGTGAGATTAGTCTCTGAACCAGCACTTGAGGACACGCTGCAGACGTGCAGAAGGCAGCAAAACTACACTAGGTGCTGTCTGTTTGCCCCCTCCTGATGTTACTCGGAGGTTCCCCTCCAGTCTGCTGCTGCACCACCTAGCTCTAACAAATCACTTCTTTACATCGTCTGCACCAACCAGAGCCGTGCTCTCTTAGTTCACTGGCAGTTAATATTTGTGAGTAATTTTCTCTAACAAAGAGAGCCGCTTTTTCACGGAGAAACTCTTTATCAGCCTGGCAGCTTGTGAACTCCTTAGCATTTGATCTGCTGCAGCCAGTGCTCCTGCTGGAATCGATAGCTGTATTGATTGAGGAGCAACCCGAGGGCCGGGGCCTCAGGCTGGGCTAACGCAGCTGAGAGATGAAGTCGGTGATTGAATTGCTTTCAGCAGACTTAGGAGCCGTCCCCTAAGACAGGAGATTTTCTGCAGACTAGAGATTTTAGATGTCCTCGTATGAACTGCCATGTGTAGACAAGTGACCCCCAAATCAATCTTTTCGTCCTAGGAGCATGGCTCTCCAAGTTCTCGCTGTGACTCCATTCCCAAGAGCGGCTCGGAGGTGCTGCCTCTCGTGCTTCCGCAGGCGTGTTCCCCATTAAGGCCGACTCCCCTCGGCGCAGAGCAGCGCGTTTCAGCTTGCTGTCTGCTCTGGCAGAGGGAGGCTGTGGAGTGACCGGGCACAGCAGGACCCCAGAGCTACCCCGGGTCATGCTACCAGGGACGTTACAGCCCTTTGCTCCCTTGGCCATGAAGGAACGCAGCTCTACTTGCTGCATCTCCACATCTTTTCAGTGCCTGTCTAGTGCTTTGGTCTTTTTGTCTTTCAGAAGTAGCCCAAAAAATGAGCACTGCCAAGGCAGGAGAAACAAAGCATTAATCGCCACGGTCATCTCAGGGGCAAACCAAGCCTGGAGCACTTCAGTAGCCAGGCTTCATAACCTCTCTGCTTGGTGCCAACGTGGCCAGCCTCTGGAGAGCTCACAGACTCATTCATCACCTTGGTTAACCAGCTCTATCTAGCAGCATGGCTGGGGCCAGTTACAATTACTAAAGCTCCTGGCTTTGGATGAAGCCTCCCTGACCTCCTCAGCAGGACAACATCCTTTTTCAATACTGATAAAGGCCTTATTCTGTGCACAATTATGCAGGTTTCCACCGGGTTGTTCTTGACTAACACCAGTGTTAGGAAGACACAGCAGATTTCTAACATGTTTACACAGGTTATTATTTTGTTTTGCTTTTGAAATTGATACCAATCGATCAATACTTTTCCCATGGCACAGAGAGAATCAAAGCTGGAACTGTGTCTGTCTGCCTACCAATGCTACTTTAGTAGAGGAAGACAATATTGTTTGTTGCGAAGTACATGATATCTACAGCGTACCTAAAGGCTTGTCTATGTGAGAATTAAACTGATGCAGAAATTTAAAGTCAGGTCAAAATTTATGTGAACATGCTTATGCTGGTGTATGAGAGGTTGGTTTGAGTTTAGCTCAAAGGGAAACTCTGACTTCATCTCCAGGCATTTTTCTGCCCCGAATAAGAATGCTAGCTTAGTTAACTGCGTTTTCTGACTCAGTTAACTGCATTTTCTCTGCTCAGTGCTCCAAATTCTGACCTCGTGTGAGGTCCACAGGAAGTGTTCAGTTACCTAAGAACAAGTAAATGCTCTTTTCCTCCGTGAGACTTTTCTTGTTCAAGTGGTTCAGGTGATAAGCTGTGATAAGCTGTGATCAGATACCTGTTCCTGGGTGCAATTGTGCTTAAAAAAAAAAAGGGAGGTTATTGTCCCCCAGGCTTTCCTCCCCTCCCCGACTCCTCCCAGTGGTTTGTTGCTGTCTCCCTGCCAGATGTTATCACGTCCCCAGAATGTTTACAGAGATGTTCAGAAGAGTGCCTTTAAGATGCTCCTGCCCAAATCCTCTGGGTTAGCTCTTACTTAAGCCGTTTTAGGTAAACCTGTCTTGTTCTGATTAATAGGGATTGGGAATGCTCAAATTATCCGCTCTTAGGGGCTGTGTGTCCTGCTACCTGGTGGCGGGGAAGTGGCAGGTAACTGGAGGCAGTAACCACACACAGGTCTGCAGAGACCGCATCTGCCCAGCATCCCAGAGTGACTCCTCAGCCTCGGTGACACCAGCAGCGGCAGGCTGGGACTCCTGGGCACTGCTCCTGATTTAGCTGCTGGCCCGCTCTGCAGTCTCCAGTGCACTGCCTGTGCCTCAGTTTCTGCACCAAGGCACCATCATCTTCACAGCAGGAGGACAGAGAGAGCTAATTGTGAAGTGATTTGGTCTCCTTGCTGCTGAGTTACAGGCGATCGGTGCTACTCTGGCACTTCGTAACAATTAACCTTTTTTTTTTCCCCCGATGTCTTGAGTAAGTGAAAAGCGAAATTTGTGTTCACAATGGGAAACTATACTTCGCTTTGAAGAATGGTGTTTCTTCTGATGACTCACTACCAGGATTGTTGCTCTGTGAAGTGGCCCAGCAAGGAATACTCCTTTCCAGCCCCCAGCAGAACAAGCACACAATTCCCAGGAACAATGTGTCAAACTATTTAGCTGTCCATGCGGAGGGCTAAAATCTTTTGTCTAGGTGCCCCTGAAATTCCCTTCAACTCTGTATAGATGGGTACGGTTAGCATGAGTGCATTCTGTTGTGTATTCAATTAAAACTCACATCAGCTTCTCAGAGACACCAACAGAAGTAACACTAGAGTAAGCAATAGCAGCCCGAGCTCTTTAGCTGAAATCATTCTGACTTTATTTTTAGCCTACAGGGTGTTGTTAGTTGTTACTATGCAGAAAAAAAAAAAAAAAGAAAAAAAAAAAAAAGGGGTTTTAATGTGCTAGCTAAGTTGCTAAGGCTCTAATGTGTATGCAAGATAAATTGTTGATAAAAAAAACCCTACATGTTGGTGAGAAAAGCAGAAAAGGAGTCCCTTTCCAACACCACTACAAGTTAGGAACACCTGCTTTTTTGCTGAAGACAGGCACATAAAGGCATGCGGCAGTATGAACTATCTGTCAGCAATGCCAGCAGGAGGAGTTCCCGTCCCAGGGTGACTTGAGTGACAGAGCATCATCCCTCAAGCGGCCACCTCTGTTGGCAGCAGGCTGCGGGGCTGAGGTAGGAATGAGCAGTCAGGGGTCGTTTCACTGCTGAAGGAGACAGAGGAGGTAACTACCCAAAGGTGGCTGCTGAAGTGGCGCACGGCCTCCCTTTGACTGATGTGCCTCCTTACAGCTCTCTGGCTTTGTAGAGCAGTCTTGCATGCATGTGGATGTCTGTAGTCTGTATGTGGTCCAAGTGTGTTCCAGTGGAACAGCTGGGAGTGCAACCCTGCCTGGCTGGCTGGCAGGATCTAGCATTGAGCCCTTAAAACAAAAATTGACAACTATCCCTTGGTGATGGCAGAGGGTCAGTGTGCAAAGTGAGAGATTTGGTAAAACTGTTGTGGCCCAGGAATTAAAAATCTATTTTAAAGCAAGTATCCTTGCAGAAAATTCCCACTTTTCAAATTATTATAAGATGCTTTCAGCTCTCCCAGGATGATATGATGGATGGCAAGAAAAGCAAATTAAACATACTGAATTTAAGCTGGTTTACTGCTTAACTGTGTCCTTTACTGGGTTTACTGTTTTTTATTTTAAGCTGCAAAAGGGTTATTACCGTCTTAAAGCTGTGAGCTCTAGGCTCCAAATCCGTATAACATCATGCAAAAGTAAATGGGACAGTTAACTGACAGACACTAACTTACTGCTGGAAGCTCACACGAGCTTCTGGCATTAAAATCCTGCCTGGGAAGGCACGGGCCAAATCCTGCCGTCACCCGAGGCAAGCACAGTTTGAGCACAGCCCCCCGGGGTTCCAGGACGTGGTTATAGGGCCACTGCTCTGCACCCAGAGGGCACTCTGGTACCCGTCTGAGCAGTCACGGTGTGACAGGCCCTCATGGCTGAAATTGTTAAGAGGAAAGATGGAGTAGGGGGGTTTGGTGGAAGATGGGGTTTCCCAGAGCAGTCTGGCCAACTTGTTCCCCCAGGGGTTGCAGGACTCCCTCCAGGCAGCCTCCTGGCAGTGGGTACCATCCACTCTGGCCTCAGAGGGCCTCTCTCCCTCCCTCATCTCCCCCATGCCAGGGCTCCTTCGTAGAGCACTGCCAGACGTCTGCTGGCTGCTGCTCCCTCTCTGCTCACTGCTCCGCTTGCCATGCAGCAGGAGCCAGCAGTACCTCGCACCACCTCAAGTGACATTAGTTAACTGTCCTTTTTTCCTCTCCGTGGCTGTCTCTGTGGCCCACTGTCACCGTCATGTGGGTATGCTGTGGCACCAGGCTTCCTCCTTCCCCAGCAGGATGGAGCCACGGGACAGGACCTGGGGCAGGGAGGACAGTGCAAGAAGCCTTTCCCCTGCTCTGCTTTCCTGACACATTTCTCCTTGCTCCCTACAAAGGCTCATTTTCTCAGGCTGATTTCAGAAGCAGTGGGAGATGCCGACGTGAAGCCAGCACTGTGAAAGCACGCTGAAACCTAGCTTAGACTTGGAGCCTGGCCTAGCCAGATCAGCAATAAAATTTTCAAAAAGAAAGAGGAAAAAAGCTATTTCCCATCACAGGAGCAGTGGGGTGTTTTCCATGGGAACAATGATGTTCTGGTTAAGTTCTAAGAACTTTTCTAATAATTAGGCAAAACCAATGTGAAAGCTGATGTCAGCAGGAAGAGCTGATGGGAGGAATTATAATTGTGTCTGGGGCCATATGAAAGCATTATACCATGTCTTGCTCCAGACTTTGCATGACTCATTTTCCTCCTGGTCAGGATCTTGTATTGAAGTGCAGACTGGCAGTTGTCTGGATCTTTCCTAATGCCAAAACTGCTGTTAAGTTGGTTTTGTTAGTGTTTTTTATTTTTATTTTTTTCCAGTGCCACTGCGAGAAGTGCCATCAATAGAATGTCTTTGCTGCGGAGGGAGCATCAAGCAAAGCACCACGCTGCATGGGGCAGTAATTGCAACACTTGCTGCTGATTTATTGTCAGCAAGTTCTTTTGTGGAAGGACTCCTTACTCAGTTCTAGCCATAAAACTCCGCTGGTTTCAGGAGGAATTGTGGCAGCTTGCCACTTCTGAGTATCTGCCTCCGAGCATTTATATCTTTATTGTATGTAGATTTTCTCCAGAAACCCATTTGCTGCTGAGACCTACATTAGACGCCACAGCTTACAATTGTTCAAAATTGAAGTGTAATTTCCATCTGCAAAGCTGAGGTAACAGTTGATCCCCTCCCTGGATTAGAAAGCTTTTTTTTTTAAAAAAAGCAGATCCACCGAGTGATCTACCTCTTTCCTCCCCTTTCAGCTCATCGTAGCTCCCCATGGTGTCACTGGAGAAGCACCAACTCCTTTCAGGTGGAGCTGGACTGGACTCCAGGGTACCCTGAAGAACCAATTTAAATTTATTGTCACCAATTTAAATTTATTGATGTCGTCAACAGGTGAAACAGGTTATAAGACTGTGCAAATCTAAATTTTGTAGGAAGCAACCAAGCAAGCAGTTATGATACAGAAAATGGGCAAAACTGAGAATAATCCGACAGTTGTGTCAAGCACTTCTCGCTACAGCCTTCAAATCAGAGAGAAAAACCTTCAGCTACCTTGTGATCCGTGTCGTTCATGTCCATCTGAGGAGTTCAGTCACCGCACCAGCGGCAGCCGCATTCATTCACAGCTACGTGGTGCTTGCTGAATCTTTGTGCTGTCTTTCTGGTGCATAATCTAGAAGGCTTTGTTATATGCCAATCCTGCTTAAATGTTTGTGCGCTTCAAATATTCAAATGCTTCTGTCACACCCACAGAGCACTGGCAGAGCTTCTCTGCCTCAATCCTCTCCTAGGCTGCTGTGGGAGAGGCTTGACTTTTTGGCCGTTGTGGGTGTTAAGTGCCTGCTCTGAAGTCTGGGCTCAGCCCTGCCATGAGGTCTCCGTTCACACTTGAGCACAAATTTTCCCAGCCTCAGCCATGTGGGTACTCAGAACTTCTCAGTTTGTGCATTCAGGAGTACGTAATTGAACAAAATCCACCAGCTTTGCGCAGGGTTTTAAAACACAAATGCTTTTTAGTTAGTAGAACAAAAATACGCAAGTTTACAAACAAGAAAAAATAGACACCAACAGAATACCTGTATTTCCTGCCTGTTTCTTTACCATCATGGACATTACCCAGAGTCCTGTAAGGTGATCAGGTTTTCTTTGCAGTTCTTTTGAACCTGCAGTCTCTTTCAGCTCTGCCTTTTGGCTTGAACCTCAGCTAAATCAGAAAATGTGCACTGCAGAACATTCCCTTCTTCCACGTCTTCTGCTCCAAATTGTGTGTGTGTTGCTGCAAGTCTGTTTCCATTTCCCAAAGACTGATACATCTTGATTTACGTGTTTGGTTTTGATAAGTTCCTCTGCTGCAAACAGCACTCCTCTGTACAAGGGCTGGAAGAAGTGACTCTTCCTGCTCTGTCACATCTTCTTCTGACGATACCTCCTCAAACAGATAAGCCTCTTTCCATCAGTCCTTCCCTTTTTATTTCCGATGCAAATTCATAAAACTGGAATTAAAATTCATCCCGCTGCAGCATGTGGTGGTTTCCCTCTCGACAGTTTTCTGAGTGAGAGCAGCAAGTGTGAAGGTGTTGAAAAGCAGCCTGCGGCGCGCCATGTCAGCTGTACTTCTCTCGCAGGAAACACTGCCGTAGTGAGATCAAAAACTGATATTAGCATGGTGTCCGGGGCAATGCTGCCTGTTCTTTTTCTTCCATTGGAGAGCGTGCTATTTTCTTGCTTCTTCGCTTCATCTGTAGCACACTGGCTGTGGCAACTGTCATCATTAAGGGATAGTCTAGCATGCTTTTCAGTGGAAAATTGGATTCTTGACAAAATCATTTTGGCGGGAAATCTTCACTTTTTATCAAAAGTCATTCAACAAAAGAGATTTTTTTGCCTGAAACTTTTAGTAATTATTTCTTCAGTGCAATGTTGTTGATTTTTATGGGACGTAAGGACGGACGTGTTAATATTTTCTGTCTGTTTTTACGGCACTGACTCTTGTGGTTCTTCAGAATACCGTTCAAGTGCCAAAGAATGAGCAGAGGGCCAGTATCTATTTCACACTTGTATCAGGATAAATCCATACTAGCGCCACTGAAGTCAGGGGAGTTTCTTTGTATGTACGTCAGTCTGTCCGCAGGGCTTCTTGACTGCTGGAGCAGCGGGGGCAGAGCTCCCTCGTGGAGACACGGCTTGTATTGGCAGAAGAGCAGCAAGCTTTTGCCAATATACTTCAAACTAGTTTCTCGTACTGCATAAACTATGTCTGGATGAAAACTGGTTTCTGCTGACATTGCTTTTCTCAGGAGAAGAAGAATATCCATCCTCTGCCTGGGACAGTCAAATGAACAGACACGCTACGTGCAGGCAGGAGCTCAGATGCAGAACCTGCTCCTGAAGGCCACCTGGCAGCCCTGTAAAGCCTTTTTTTCTCTTGTTGCTCACTTGTGGTAAAACCAGGTAGCACCACGGCCTCCCCGCTGTTCCCCCCAGTGGGTACTTGGGGCAGAGCTGTAAAGGTGCGAGCAGATTTGGGAGGAAAAGCAATCCTCCCTGTGCTTTCCCTGGGACTAGCCGGGTTCATCGCCATGGCCTGCCAGCAGAACAGCAGTCTGTCTGCTGGGGGATAAGCCACAAAGCCCTGGAGGTGCTCCTGGCACCTTCTGAAGTGCAATCTAAGGTGCATGTCAGCACTGATTAAATGGAAGCTTTATAGGAGGCGGTTTGGGCCTTGATTATTTCAGAAGCACCAGTAGGCAGGGAAGTGGATCGCTTGAGCTGTCAGCTGGGTGATTTACTGTGACTCCTATAGGGAATAATGAAGGTTGTGATAAACTGCAGTGTAAGAAGCCGGTAAATAACTTTTATGGTGAGACTGTATTTGGAAACACTGAATAACGGCAACTGGTGTCACAGATCTTATTGAAAGGCGCTTTCCAGAGTTAGGTGTTTAAATGGACCTGGTGGGTCTAAGCTATCCCCGAGAACTCTGCTGCCATCGACAGAATGACCTTAGGCTTGACTGAAAAAAAGGAAATGCCATCTGTAACATTACATTTTTATGGAGAATATGAAACAATTAACTCATTTGGAGAAGAGGAGAAGATGTGTTTATGTTAATGCTGATTTATTATTTTATTGCTTCTATAACAAAACAAGACCTCCAAACCGTAGCATCCACTTGTTTTTTTAAAATCTTGGCCTATTTATCATCAGTTCTTTTTATCATGAAGCCCACACAAATGAAGAGAGACATTTATTATGTTCTTTTATTTCACAGTGCATAATTCAAATCTGGAAATGCTGTTTTCCAGAAGGAATACACATTTATTTTTAATACTTTTCTATAATTTTATTTTCAATGCTTTATTTTAAGAAGTCATCACATTTGGATGCTTATTTTTATTGCTTTTAAATTCAACCAACTCTCTAATGTCGAGTGGAAAAATAAATCTCATGTTCTAGTATTAGGTAGAATTAGATCAATGGATTCTTACTAAAAATTATACATGAGATTCCTTTTATGATTTCACATGGCTTTCAGCCAACTTTCTTTGCTACTCCAGCAAAGTTTTCAGAGTAACTAACTGAAGTCACGCTGAAATGCCATTTGCTTTTGGCATGTTAGACCATGGATGCTATACAGTGGACAGGTGCTTGTATTGACTGCGATTAGATTTTGGTTTGACGACAAAGTGTCCAGACAAGTGGACATAATGTTCTCAGAAATTTCTATGCACAGATCATAGGCATTTCTTCTCTGCTTCCCTGTGCTTTGGTCACTTAGGGAGCGTAGGAAGCTGACATTTTGGTTACTTGGTAGCTGTACTGACTGTGATGCATCACTGTGACATGCTGACAGATTAAAAATAAGGGAAAATCCTAATTTGTCGAAATTGAAATGATTCATAAAGCAGGATCCTTTCCCACTACTCTCCTAAATCAGCCAAAGCATGGCGCTGCTTTGTCAGAATGTGCATGGCAGGGTGTTCTGGCATTTTTGAAACAGAAATCTTTGTATTTTTACATTAGTTGAAGCTACTTCCCACTGTGAGGTTTCAGAAAATGGAGACCAGAAAAATTAAATGAAAAAAAGAAAAAATTAAATAGGAACAAAATGTTTAAAAATAACGTCAACGAAGTGCCCCGAGTGACCTAACCTAAACATTTTGTTTGGCTTCCAGTTTGACAAATGTCCATGTTTTCCTTACTTGACTGTGGCACAGAGTGCAAAGCAATGACAAGGCAGGATCCTTCCATTAGTGCAGAGGTTCCTCTTGCTGTGCAACAAGCATGTGAAATTGGGATGTAGCAACTCATCCCTGAGGACTAGGACTCAGACTGGGGCCTGGGGTGCGTTCTGACATTTCCAGCAATTTTGTGAAGGAGCAGGTTTTACCTCTCTATTCCTGCCTCCCTTGAACTATTTTTCAATTGAATTAGCAAAAGGCTTTTCATATGTGCATGAAGGGATTCAGATAGTGGTAGTATGTATATTGTAGCTAAAAATAGAATAATAGAAGGTTAGAAAATGGACAATTGTGGGCCTATTGTTCTTTATCTGCTCACTTTTTAGGGACTGCCTGGTTTTGGTCTCCTCTGCTGTGTCTCTCAGTGGAGCTGGTGCTGTTTGTGGAGCCAGCTCTGTGCCTGACCAGCCGTGAGTTTCGAGCTCCCTTCTCACCGCTAAGCCAGGAGAGGTGGCACGTTTTGCCTCTGCCTGTGTTCAGAGCTGCCAAGTGGATGTACAACGTCCCGCAGAAAGCTGTGCTGCTCCTGCAGTGTGAGTGTACTCGCCAGCCCCAGAAAACCTGTACACAGGTAAAGTGATGCAGTTATCCACTACTCTGGGTTATGCTGTCATTCTGTATTAAGACAAATTAGTGTACTCGGAAGCAATCAGAAGTAATTACTCTTTAAGAAACAATAGGCGTCACTCTGTGGCTTCTATGTGACAGCTAAAGAACTTGGCTTCCTGTGAAAAACCCATACAGCTTAATCTTCTTGTGTCAGATCATATTTCCTTGTCTTCTCTCAGTAAATGTTTACATTGCTGCGGTAAAAGGGGCACTGTGTGATCTTGGCTAACAGGGGACTTGTGTGTTTAGAGATAGTAATGGGATCCAGTATCTTTCAGCTATCACTCTCAAGATGAACGCAAAGAGGGTTTGTAGGTTCAGAATAGCTCCACTGCAGGGGCTTGAGTGGTCCCACTCTTTGGAGGAAACCCTGATTCCACGAAGCCAGCTCCTGCTGTTACATGAGCTGACACCGCGACAAAACAATGACAGGAAATGAAATGATAGGAAATGAGCACAGAGCCCCGGCTGTTCTTTTGCTCTCCAGGTAAGACTATGAATGATGCTTCAACTGGTTCACTTTAGGAGTGTAAATATTTGCACCGAATCCTGCTTTTGCCATCCCTACTACTGCATTTCCATCGCCATCACCTGCCTGTCATTTTCAGATGTTCCCTTAAAGATCAAATCCTTTCTGAGAGCTCCTGTGGGATCTTTCAACTGTTAGAGAAATTTGAAGTTGGTGTGTGAGTGAAGCCCACATTTCACATTCTCTGGGAGGAAACGTGGGGTTCATCTCAGCGAAGACGGTGCCAAACAGTGGTAGTTTGAGATGCAGGTGAGCTCCACAGTTGTAGTGATTGTCAAGTGTGCTTCTTTCTTAGGTAGTGCAGAGAGTCTAAATTTCAGATCCTGGCAAATGCCATTATCTCCGTACTTCCTTTTTATTAAACAGTTTGTTCTCACTGCTGATGCTGCTCACAGAGGGTTGTTTCAACCTTTTGTAACTTGTATTTGTGGTAGCTTGTGGAAAAGGAAGACTGAGTAACAACAGAGTGGTCCTGTGGTTAAAGCAGTTAGGTGGCGTGTAGGAAGTCTGGGTTCAGCTCCTGGCTTTGTTGTGGATGTGCTCTGTAATTGAATACACAGTTGCTGTTCACCTCAGTACTCCCTCCATCAGATATAACCATCAGAAGGTGATTGTGAGGATGTATTCGCTGGTGAGAGATTGAAATATTGCATGTTATTGGGAATGTGGAGATAAAATAGCGATAAGCCAGTCGAATGCTGTTCCGTAATTGGGTTTTGCTGTATCTGTGAGAACTAGCAGCGAGACAAGTCTTTTAGGGAGAGTATCAGTCGTCAGACTAAACTTAGTTGACCTTTATTGGTCTCCAGTAGATAGTACAACTCTCAAGAAACTTTGTTTTCCATGATTTCTTCATAATGAGGGTAGTGTAGCACTGGAAGGGCCAAAGAGGCTGTGAAATCTCCATCTATGGACATTTTTAAGATGCAGCCAGCCCAAGCCATGGCTGACCTGGTCTGGTGTTGGCAGCAGTCCTGCTTTGAACGGGTTGGTAGGCTGGGGATCTCCAGAGGTCCCCCTCCAACCACTGTTTCTGTGATTCTGTGATTCCAACGATCTTTGTCTTACATGGAAGTACCAGTTATTTTAGGAAATATCAGTATCTTTGTGCAGTCAAAGCAAACAAGATAACAGTTTATTATCGTTTATTACTAGTACTAAGTGAGTATTCTAAAAAAGGCAAACACTTGTATAGCCTTGCTTTCTGTCTCTCTCAAAGCAAAATTAAGGGTAGGCATTATATTTGATATAGTATTCCCTATTCAAATTACTTTTTATATTTTATCTATTGGTTATATGTATTACCTAATACTTAATTTGATAACTGCATACTTTTATCACTTCTGTATAGTAATACTGAGACCAAAAAAAATGTTCAAACATTAACTTTACAATCTCGTTGCAAAATACAGCTTACAAGAGTGACTTAGGAGGATACTTGAGGCTGAAATATCTTCTTTACCTACAGACATTTCAGAATAACACATACATGCTCTACAGAGTTAACAGCTGTTACTATTCCACCAATGGGAAGTATTTACTCCTTCTTATGTTGAAGATAAAGCGTTATGCACTTCTGTCTTAAGCTCAAGGTCCGTGTAGTCCTATCTCTATAAGAGAAACCAGCAGAACGTAATTAGTCCTCGCAAAACTTGGAGTGACTTGTGTGTATCCTCCTCTAGCTATTAGCACTAAAAGCTCTCCCATAAAGCACAAAAACTGTAGTGTAGTAATAACATGAGGTTCTCATTTTATATTTTTATGTTTACTACTTGTTACTATTTCATGTACATGAAATGATATAAAAAGATAGTGTGCGTGCATATCTACAAGAGCGCACGATGTAATGAATTCTGCATGTTCTATTAATGAGCTCTTAAATCCGGGTTTTGTCTGTGGAGGAAAATCGGTGCATTTGCATCCGTCATTTTGTCCTGATGTTTATATGAAAAGGACATTAGTGACAACTGCCAGGAATTAGGGAAATGAACGACACTGAAAATCAAGACGCTGAGTGGATGTTTGTTTGTCTCGGCTTATTCCTCCTGTCATCTTACGTCTTACATCCACATGAAATACCTGCATTCTCCACTACTGCGTTTTTTGTCCTGAAAATAAATGTAATAACTGTATTACAATGTGTTTTTTTTTTTTTTTTCCTTTGATGTTAATGTGGTAATTTATTTTTAAGCACAAAGACTGGCTTGTTACTCTGCAATGCGTGTGCTGGGAGAAAGTGGAAGGAACCTGGCCTTGCCCAGATGTCCCTGCTGGGTACTGACGGGTGCCTCCGGTGGGTGCGAGAGAAGAGGAGCAATGACAGTGGCATTTAGCTGATATTTTGGGAGCTCCAGAGCTGACTGTATGAGCTGCCATAGCACAGGCTCCAGCACCACAACTCCCAAGTGGATTTGTTTTATCTGCTTTGGGCTGGTAATGCACCACCCGTGGGACCCTGTCATCAGCTCCTAGAACTCATGCAATGCATGCTGCTGGCCTGTGAAGTACCCAACTGAGGGCATTTTCCTTGGGTATATAGATTTACAAGGGGGGTTACAGGGCTGTGAGCAAGACCTGTTAAGGGATTAAACTGAGATTCAGCCAAAGCCATTCACCTGCGGGTTGCCTTACATGCTGCGGCTGGGCGCTGTGGCTGGGCTGCGGGAGGCAGCAGTCTCCTCCCTCACACAGCCTGCTATCAGTGCGGGGCAGGGGAGGACAATATTTGGCAAAGGGGCAGAAGACCAAGCAGAGGCACCAGGTCATAATAGTAATGGACTCCATTCTTTTACCATGGGTTCTGCCCCACCCACCTTTTTTTCTTTTTTATTTTTTTTGAGGTGAATTCAGTAGACTGATCCCAGTTTCAAGAGGCAGACAGCAGTGCAGGGTACTATGCCTGCCAGAGCAACTTGGGCTGGCTCTGGAAGGATTTCTGAACACAGAAACCCAAGTTACTCTGTTCTGTAGAGGTCCTTGCACCGTGCTTTCTGCCACGATTTCCAAAGGCTGTGGTTTCAGCAGCAGAGCTAACAGCTGCCTCGTGTCATTTGCTGTTTTGTTCTCTGCCCAAGCAGGGAGTAGAGCAGCTTGTTTCAGCAGGGACTGTCTGTCTAAATGTGTACTCTGCTCTGTGTTTATGTTGGAAAGAGAAAGATCAAAGCGTGTGCTTTGAGCTAAAAATGGAGGCTGTGTGATTAGGGACCTCATCTCACTCCTGGTCACATACATATGTACACGTATGTCCCTGTACGTGCCCATGCCCCTCATCGCCACCGGAACCCAGGGTGGGAGACACTGCTCTGAAATCAGGCTGTTCCTTAAGATGGAGACGTCTCTCTGAAAATCAGGCTGTTCCTTTAGATGGCCATCAGAGGTCAGGGCTGCCTTTGCAGGGAAGTAGACTTAACCTTATCTGCGACTAATTAGTTTTCTGTTTGCAGTGAGGAGAGACTCAAGATCAGCTGATGATAGTGAGCCTGTTGAGTCAGAACAAAGCCCTGTCCAGCCTGGTGTCCTGTCTCAGAGAGAGCTGGTACTGGAAGGGTAAGAAAAGAGCACAAAAGGGGACATAAAGACTGGAATACTTCTTCTGATGTGTCTTTCCAGCTTCTGGTGCGCTGCATGGAGGCAATTCCATACTCCAGGCTGCATCTGGACTGCCGTATTTAATGGCTGTCAGTGGATTCCTTGAATTTATCTAAATTTTTGAACCTATTTATTCCTTTGGACTCTGTAACACTGACCTCCACATTCCACTACCCATTGTGTAAAAAGTGTTGCCTTTTTTTTTTTTTCAGGCATGCTTTCAGATAATTTTATTGGGTGTTATAAAGATCAAAGAGTAATTATTCCCTGTTTGCTTTCTCCATTCCGCTCCTTGTTAAATATCTCAATCACATCCAAGTTCAGCTGTCTGATAAGCAATCGAGTCCTTGCCTATGACACCCCTTCAGTTTTTGGAGCCATTTGGTACCTCTGATGCTCTTGCTGCCTCTCTTAACTCTACCTTTTTGAGATGGCATGACCAGAATCGCATGCACTGCTGGAGACATGGGCACACAAGGGACTGACAAAATTGCAGAGTGATGTTTTCCATTTTGTTGTCTCTTCCTTTCCCATTTGTCCTTAGCATTGTGCGGGAGTTAACAAGCAGCTCTATTGTTAGAAGAGCCTACAGGGAGAGCCTCACAGGCTCCTCCTGGAGGAAGGATGCGGGTAACAGGACATGATTTATCTGTTTAATTTATGTTGGACTGTTTGATTTTGCAAAATTAACTTCCTCCCTGAAGAAGGATGTCAGATGAAATTTTCAGTTGAAAGGTGCAAGGGGAGAGCGAGAGATTAGCGTTCATCGCAGTGCAAAGCTGCGTGCTTTGATCCTTCTTCATCCTTGCTGCTCTGCTCCACTGCGTATCTTGCCTACAGGACAAAGTTTGGGGGCAAGACTGGGGAGACTGCCTTATCCAGAAACTGCCGGCCAGATTGTTTCCCTTGGATCAGGCCCTATCTCGGCAGTTATGCCCTTGGCTTTTCACATGCAAAAGAAGCACTTTATTAAAAGAAACTGAATACTTCCCAGAGTCTGACGGCTTGCATTTTGAACTATCACCCCTAACAAGGGACCTTAAAACTGACCCCAAGACGTTAATTTAACCATTACAATTCCATTAGTCTAATTTGTCATGAAACATCTTTAACTAATTACCTGCATTTGTAAGTTAGTCCGCATGTCATGAGATAAGAAGTCAAGCGTAGTCATAGGTCACTGCTCTCGGCTGCCATCACATAACACAGACCCTAGATGAAAGGGAATTTAGACTTGATAGGAGGAATCTAAATGACAGCTACTCAGTCAGTAAAGGCAGTTGTGGCTGTAATGTAAAAATTGGACCACTGTTTTAGAAGGGGCGTTTTGGAAAGGAGGGGGCATGCCCTCATTAGCAGAATTAGGGCTAGGCAGACAGAGAGCATAATGCGCTCCCTATGAGCATTTGTCTTGAAGGTGGCAATTTGATAAATACAGGTCCCCACTAAAACCATTTGCTAAATGTGGTAGACAATAGTATCAAACATTTACGACTGAATTTAGAACTGTCCCTTTTCAAAGAGACCTGATTATGTCCTAAATGTTGCTTTAAAAAGCTCATTTGGGAGCTGCTGTTGGTTTCCTTACATGACAAATGCTGAAACAGAGGGAAAGACCAATTAGGAGTCTGATTAAAGGTTGCTCAAGCCTTTCATTGAGTATTATGTTTGGATTCAGCTCCCTATTACTCGTTGGAAATCTGCCCGTGAGTTTATAGCGGGAGCTCCAACGTGCTGCGTGCCACAAACACTTCTCTCGTTCAGATTTAGGCAACCGTAAACTTCCCCTCATTTCTCTTGTTCCTGTGCCCGTAATGTTTCCCTAGGGACCAGATGAAGAGAAGGATATGGTATATGATTAAAGCAAGACAAAGCGTCCAGAAAATTTCCTCGCTCTTGTTTCTGCTCCCTTTTACACCAAGAGATTGGGGTGCAGAGGGAGGTGGTTGAGAGAGGCCCCCCCCGCCGGAGTGTCATTGTCACATCACTGGCTGCCTGCGCTGGGCGTTAGGAGTAATTAAATCCTGGCCTCCCCCACTCCTCCATCCCTTAGCTGATCCTTGCAGACAGCAAATGCAATTGAATTCCTCACTTCCATCACTCATTTGATCAATACAAAGGGCCAGGACGACACAGCTCTATGGGTCCGGCCAGCCCTACCTTTGTAGTCCCTAAGTACAGGCTCTGTCCGAGCCATAAATCACAGCTCCTCTAAATTAGAGAGGCTGCCAACACATCAGAGGGCTGGAGCAGGAGCTCCCTGTGATCACAGCAGGGAGGGGAGGATAAGGAAGGCCCTGACCAAGCTGTCTTTGCTCTAGTCAGGAGCTTTATTCAAACAGCAAGGAACAGCATGGGCCTGGGAGACTCTGTGCTCCTCTCCTGGGCACCAACCTGCTGCCGTGGCTCAGCAGTGTTCTGGTGTTACCTGCTGGCCTCAGGAAAAGCTGAAATCCTCTTTGTGCAGGCTGTAAGGCAGTCGCTGAGATTAGGAGGAAACTTCTGGTGCTTTATTGCTGCAGATGAAAAGCGACTGCCTCGCCAGGCTGCCCCAGCCCCTGCCACGTGGCAGCAACAGCCCTGCACTTTCACGTGACGTGGAGGTATGAACACCATGGCGCTCCTTCCTTTCCTATGTTCCCCTGTTACTCTTCTACCAATATCCCTCCAGGTCTTTAAACGTAAATGAATCTTCAGGTCTGCAGATCTTTAGCCTGTCGGTGATGGGCACAAGGTATCTCCCAGGCTGAAATGAAAAATCACAGACAATCCATCCTTTCGATCTCCTGCTTTTATCCTAAGCTGATAAGAGAGGCCCTCCTGTGCTTGTCAGCTTTGCATTCTTGGTGTGCGCTGCATAGCTGGGTATTGCAGATTAAAGGTGAAGAGTTGAACATGGAAAAAAAGCAGGAGTGAAGCAACTGTTTAATGAGATAGAGAGGCTTTCCTCTTGAAAACTGCTTATCCATATCCTGTCTGTTGGTAATTGCACAGAGTATTTTCTTTATGGAGCATGTTAGCACTGTTTTCACAATTTAATATATTTTACCCTCTTGCAGGATCATCTTTTCACCTTGGCAGCATTAAATCATTCTTTACACAGATTGTAAAAGAAAAAAAAAAAAGTCACCCACCACATTTTTTCAAGCTGTTTAGTTCTGCCCTGTGCATCTTTTGTCTTTTAATTACAAGTGTTCGTGTATGCTGAGGAGCCAAAGCTGAGATGGTCTCAATCTGTCCCTAAGTTTAAGCCCATGCCATTCCAGGTTTGGAAGCTCCTTTCCACCCAAGCCTGTCTCAAGCTGTAACACAACCTCTAAAGTTATAAATCCAGATATTGTGGAACTCACAATGCTAGGATGTGCTATGCTAACACAATCAAACCTTGGAAGTATGAGGTTTTGGCAGTTGTTTTGGCTTAGTCAAGTCACTGTAGGTCTGTCTGTCTTTCTGCTAGAGTTATTTTCATTTTTTGCAACCTCCTCCATTTGCCTTGTTCTGTTTTTCAGCTAGATCTTTGCCTCCTAGCGCTTCTAAGAGTCTCAGGTGGGACGGCGGCACCACCGGATCCCATGGCTCGCTGATGTTTTCATGTGCTGGGATTCACCTCCAGGAAGAGATCTAAGAAAGCATCATTAAAAATCTGCATAAGTTTATGGGAGCCAGAACATATGGGAGCAGAAAGTTGACTGGAAAATGGCTCACGTATGTATGCTGCCACTGCCCATACTGCTGTCTTTGTTGGTCCCTGGAGAGGTGCTGGGAGAGTACAACAGTTGCTGACAGTGAAAAAGCACGAGAAGAGAAGGGATGCATTTATCAGGGAAAGATGCAGTCATGACTCTGGCTTGGCATGATAAACAGCATGCGCTGCTCAGAGATCTGATTGCAGACAGGTCAAATTCCCCTGCTCTCTCCCCTGCTTGCCCCTGGATTCCGCTGCGATTGATGTGAACCAGCCTGGCTCTGTGTCCCCTCCGCACTCTGGGGCTGCAATTAGCTGGGGAGCAGGGACAGCTTGGGGTTGGGAAGAGACCGAACTGGGATTTTTCTGATGCCAAAAGTTCCTGATCTCATTGGTAAAGATAATGTCAGTGTTTATAGATGTATAAATGATTATGGGGGTGGAGAAATGGAGGGGTCTGCGGTGAGGTGGGGGCTTCTGAAATGGTAGAGGCTTGGGAGTGTGCTCAGGAGAAGATGGCAGCACTGGCTTGAAATGTCACAGTCTGGAGCAGGTAAGGATGCTGGGTTTAAGATCTAGGACAGAAGAGAGACAATGTGTCTCACAAGGGATTGAAGGAGCTTATTTTGGGGATATTTGTGCAACTGTCCCTCCCCTGTCCGGTGCACTTGACTGCACATGACAGTCAGTTTTGCTGATGGAAATGCGGTGGCTTTGTTTCCTGCCCCACCTTCACCTCCTTGCCTTTTTACTTGTCCGCACAGTGTTATATATCCTGTGGCATCATATAATTAAAATAGATGATTATGCAGATGCACATGAATCCCTACGGAAACCTAGCATGTGGACAAAACACCACGAGCAAGTTCTAACTGATTATGCAGCTACAGAGAAGATTCTTTTTAAAATTAAAAATACTTTTACATTTTTTTCATCTTTTTTAATGCTAACAACTGAACATTTTCCTCTCCAGGTAAAATCTGAAATAGATGAAAGGGAGGAAAGACAGTACAGAGTTACTTAGGGAGTACAGGCTGTAGCTTTCTGGGCTCCAAAGAGCACAAAATCTTTCCACCCATTTGCAACACCCCTCACCACTGCATGCAGAGTGCAAACCCTCCGTGCATTTGGCTTCCATATCTGTGACTCCCACTCCCTTTTTTAATATTGTGAATTTTCTCCCCAGACCCCCAAAATATTTTGGCCCTGCAAGTGCACTGGATTTTTTATTAATGTGGAAACTCCTTCTTTTATTCCATTTCTGCACTGCTGCCTTCAGTTCATGATTTCTGTTCCTCTGTGGCCTCAGCAAATGGATACTGTGGCCTGAACGGGGGCGGTTTTCTCTGCAGTTTCAGTGAAACGCAGCTGTGTGTTGCAGGCACAGATAAGGATGGTGGAGGGACTGCAGCCTTCTCACTAGCACCATTTTTGTTACATAGAGGAGAAGAGGTACTGCTTTTCCTTCTCCATCATCAATCTGCTTTTATTCAGCATTTGCAGTTGCCAGGATGTGATGCTAACACTACCGATGTTTCCTTGTCCCAAGGCTTGATGGATACATTCGGTGTCCCCGTTAACCTCTCTCCAGTCTCAGTAACACCTTTGTGATGATATTCCCTTTCCAAGCCACAGTTGATCTTACAAGCCTTCACAGCAGTGAATCCAGCTTTAGACTTCTTTCCCAAAGGTGTTGAGTTCTAAAAGGGGAAAACTTGTTGAGGATATTTTCCATTGATATCAGTGGATCCAGTATTTCTTCTTTCTTATCTGCAGTGCTGCTCATTCCTTCTCCATTGCTTTCAGCGGGGAGGGCCAGATTCTGCGTACAGAATACAACCATCATTTTAAGGGAAGTAAGAAAGAAAAGAAAGAATCGAAAGCAAAGCTATCAACATTTTCTGTCTCAGGATACAAATCAGGTGGAGCTGCCTTGACACTTGTGCTGCCAATTAAAGGACAGCATGTTATGTAAAGAGCAATACAGAGGCTTCTCTAAGAGGGAGCTTGCAGCATAGCAGGAGATGCCATGTGCGGAAGAATCAAGGATCAGCTGCTGCCTGAAGCAAAGACTGTGCAGACAGCATCTTTGACAGCATTCCTCAGAGCAACATCCAGAACTCTGGCAGACCATAGCACAACTTTTCTACCTCATTATGTGCTGAGAAACAACTGGTTTCTACTCATTAGACACTAATCAAGGTCACCCCTTTGTTGCTGAATGCTCTCCATTCACTACACTGTTGGCAGGAGGGCTTGCTCTGCTCCTGTGTGCTCAGGAAAGAAAAAAACACACACACAAAATAAAAGGACAAGAAATCCTTTGGTCAACCATCTGTTGGAGCACAGGCTGTGGACACAGTGCAGATACAAACGCCTCGATGCATTTTGCAGGTGTGCCCTGTGACCCATCTTTCCATGGAGGAATTCAGTGGGAAAACAGATTGCACTAGACTGTTCCTGCAACTGCAGTTAATCGCGCCTTTTCTATATTACTGCTACAGGATTAACACAAACATCGCTCCTATTTTCAGGCTTATCAAAGGCAGCAGCACATCTCTCTAATCTCCTATTTCCCTGCTCTCTTTAAAGTGTTGAAATGAATGGAGCGCTGATGAGCAGGGATGTGGTGCCAGCAGGGATGGTGTCATTTAATGCCTCGCTATTTATGCTATTTAATGCCTGTGTGGCTTTATGTGTCCTGAGCGACTTGCTAACCATCTGGCACCCTCCACCCTTTCATAGGGCAGACGGAGGTGTAGACAGCATCTTCATTTGTCTCCAGTCCAGAGTGACCAGCAGCAATAAAGCAGCATAGTTCTGATGTGCCTGTTTCAGCGTAGCCTGCACCTGCTGCCGCTGAAGGATGAAGCTTGGAGGCTGTGGTCTGGCGACCCGTGCTACCAGGCAGTTTGGATGTGGATGAGCTATAGGCACACACCTACATTTCTCTTCAATTGGTTGGCACGTGCAACTTGAATTTTATTTCTGGCTGTGAAAGGCCCTACACTGTCTGATCTGCAGGAGCACCTGTTTGTACTGAGTTAACTTGTCAAAAGCTTTTAGGGAAGCTGGGATCAGCAGAATTGTATGTATCACATCAGCTTCTTGTCCTAAGAGCCCTACAGCTGGATTTACAGTGCCATTGAATCACAGCCTGAATCTTTAGCTTTAGTACTTTTGCTAATCACAAATAGTTGGGTTGTGTTCTCCAGTCTACGAGGAAGTGGGCTGAGATCCACCCTACTGTTTTCACACCACTGTCAGCTGGCATTAACTTTCAGTCATTTCTCTTTTGATGCCAGACTGAAATCAGTGACCTAGAAGTAAAATACTCCGTATTTTGTTAGCAAGCAGTCCCTGGAGTTGTGCAGTCTAAGTGGGCATGTTTTCTCAGCTAGCTCTTTTGTATATCTTGCAATTGTGGCAATTCTACTGTAATTACCACCAGGCCTCTTTGGTAGCGGAATTTATTATTTCCTTTCCACTTTCTCCTATGTATTTCTGCTTGGATCACAGTGAATTAAGGACTTCTTTAGTTTTTGAGGGATCATGATATCCTACTCTAAAGCATTCAGTTTCAACGATGACAGTCTCAGAGGTTATTTTACAGATTCACTGATATTTTTGCAAGGAGGGCAAACTGGATTCTGTCTGTTTGGCACTTACTGCGCTGTCTGTTAGCGGTACAGCTGTGGGATCTGACCCTGAAAGCGCTGAAGCCTGTGAGAGTATTTGCAGAAGTAAGGACTAGTCTTGTATGGAGCATTTTCACAATCAGCCTTCATGTTTATTCGGAGCACTTGTGGACAGTGCTGATAGTCTGTGGGGAGGTGCTGGCTGCCCTTTCCAGCGATATTGCTGAAGGTTCGCTTTATTCATTGTTTTATGGAAGTCTCCAGTTCACGTTGTGACTTTAATGCAGGCTGTTAATATGAGTAGGTTATATCACCATGGGTTTTTTGGCATTCAGATTCAAGGTCAGTTCCAGTGGGCCAGTTTATGGGAGTATCTAATGAATTGCCAGCATCTCAGGAAGTACACAATTTGAGATTAGAAGCAGCACCACCTTATTACCGTGATAGTCAATTGCAAGGGAAAGTGCAGTGGAAGTAAGGACAGGGTAATGTAACATGTGAGTGGAACAGCACTCAATCCGTGCATTATGGAATTGTCATTCTCTGCCACGGTTCAGCATAAATGGACTAATCTTCAGCTTGAAAATGAGGAGAGCTTGACTGTTAAAGAATAGGTCATTTGGCTTCTGGCAACAGTCAAAGATGCTGTAATATTAGCTGTAAGAACTTGTGCATTCTTAGTAGGGAGATAAAAATGATTAAATTGCACTACTTGCTTCTCTGTCTACTGAAGTAATTTGTATTTGGCCCTGGATTCGTCTAAGCATTTGCATAATTCCTAAGGCCATTCCTATTCAGAAATGCATTTCAACTTGTGCTTAAACTTAAGCAAGCGCTGAAGTTCTGTTCGGTTCCTGGGGCTTAAACTTTGCTCAATGAGGTATTGGCCAGTAGCTTCCAACGTGTCAGGAACTTCTGAGATTGCGATGATGTAGCTAGGGAAATTTTGCTGTGCTCGTTGTATTATGGGCTGAATATTCTTTCGTGACTCAGTAAGGTTAGGGGTGAACATCTTGGAGCCCTAGAGAGGATCATTTTCAATAGAGTCCTCTGTTAGAAATCCAAGAGCCAGAGAGCTGGGGTCATGGCTCCCAAGAGTTTTATGGACTCTGCAAAACTGGCAGTCACACTGGCTGCCTTCCTTCCGCTGGGTCCTTCCTCAAAAGGAATGAGCAGAGCCAAGGGGAAGGTTTTGTTGGGCTCCTTGGGACGTGGAGTTCTGCAGGCCAAATTCTGTTCTGAATTATGTTTTATTATTGCAGAGTAACTTAACTTTGGTAGGGCCAAGCCAGGTGGTAGCCATTGTCGATGCAAATTGTAGTACAGTTAAAAATTCTTTGAAAAAATCCAGTATTTCCATATGTATTTCTGTCCAAGCTTGGGAGGAGGGTGGAGAAGAACCTCAAAATGCTGATTTTTTTTTTTTATTTTGTGGGTATGGGGAGCTCAAACCATATTGCCTGGCATTATCAAGCTATTATGTGTCAGTTGAGTTTAGCATCAGAACGTGTCAGCCACTGCAGTTCCACTGCTTCAGGAGGACGTGTGTGGGAACTGGAAATTTTAAACTAGGGTTGACCCCAATCAAAAATGAAATGTTCGGTTACAGCTTTTTAAAGAAAATACAATGAAACAATTGACTTTTTTTTTTTTTTTTTTTTCGTTGGAGAAAATCATTTTCAAACATTTGGTAGAAAATCCTCCACAGAATAGACTTATGGCCTGAAGTCTTGTTCACAGTAAAACTGGTGGGAATTTTGCTGTTAACTTTCATGTAGCCAGAATTTCACTGAGGTTTCTGTTGCAGCAGGAGGGATAGCGTGGCCCTTTATCTGGAGGCATTAGTGTAGCTTCAAAGCCTCTTGGCCCACTTAAGAAATAAAAAGCATTCTTATATATCTCATTGATTTGTCAGAGGTCTTGGTCCACCAAAAGTAACACAGTTTTTGTCTCTATTCCATGGAGCCACAAGGAGCTTAATCTATATTTGTTAAACTGGAAACCTGTAGCATGTTCTTCTAACGCACCAGTAGCAGCAGAAAGGGCAAATGTCCAGGTTAGTGCTCTATTTCGCTGGGCTCTGTTCAGAACATTGCTGTAAAATGTTTGTTCTGTGAAGAGGAATCACTGCGGGTTCCAGATGTAGGTGTTTACAGTGGGACCGTATTTCTGTTTTAATGTAGTGCTGTGCATCATGCTGTCGCTGTTTGCCTGATCCCTGTGTATGAGATGATTCACCTGCTGCAGAATTTTTCTGTCTGTATAGCAGATTTTATTAACCCCCAGAGAGGCCACTTTGGAAGCCGATTTTTCCATCCCAGACTGGGGTCCCACTATTAACAGTCTTTCGTGCGTAAGGAGCAGTTTGTTTCATTGCTTTGTTACCTCTTAACCTGGGACAAGGGCGTCAACAGTCGTGAGAGAGGGAAGAGAAAGGGCTGGAAGAATCAGAGGAATGGAGGAAATAAATGCTTCTAAGGGAAAAGGAGTTTTCAGTGAGCAATTATCATTTGGAAATTTGCTAAGAGGCTTTTGCAATGCTTTTTATAAGCAACGTTAAATGTAATTTTAGTTAATTCTGGACTTAACCTGCCCACTCGTCCTTGGATTTAGGGCTCGCTCAAAGCAATTTACCAGTTTTGCACTTGAAGCCGATCTGTACCTGTTTTACCGGCAGGTTTCACTGCACTGGGGACAGTGACACAAAAAAAGCAGTACTTTTCAGGGAAGAAATGGTTCCTAGGAGGGGCCTAACAGCAGAGTTTGAAAAGCACCGTGTTCCCAAAGAAGGGCCAAGTTTTTCAGAAGGGCTGAACACCAAGCACTCCTGCTGTGACAGATGGCTGAGTATTTCAAAAGATCATGCCATTAAAGCTGGCTGGAAATTGTCTATTCTCTTGTTTTTGACAGGAACTTGGGTTTTCTATTAAAAATAATAATGGTGCAGAATGGGCAGATTTCCTTTCAGCATTCTATTTTTATGTGAGTGTTTTAATTGTTTTGGTCAGGGAAATTCTCTCTCCCATGGTACATTCCTTTGCAGCTTGCTGTGCTTGGAGAGACATGCGGTAGCAGCCCTGCAGAGAGGGACTTGGGGGTACTGATGGATGAAAAGCTCAACATGAGCTGGCAATGTGTGCTTGCAGCCCAGAAAGCCAAACGTGTTCTGGGCTGCTTCAGAAGAAGTGTAGCTAGCAGACTGAGGGAGGTGATTCTCCTCTGCTCTGCTCTCATGAGGCCCCACCTGGAGTGCTGCGTTCAGCTCTGGGGCCCCCAGCATGAGAAAGGCACAAACCTGTCAGAAACTGGGGAGGGACTCTTTGTCACGGGGTGTGGTGGCAAGACAGGGGATAATGGCTTTAAACTAAAGGAGGGTAGGTTTAGATTGGACACAGGGAAGAAATTCTTCACTCAGAGGGTGGTGAGGCACTGGAACAAGTTCACCAGAGACACTGCGGATGCCCCATCCCTGAAATGTTGAAGGCCAGGCTGAACGGGACTTTGAGCAACCTGGTCTGGTGGGATGTGTCCCTGCCCATGGCAGAGGGGTTGGAGCAAGATGATCTTTAAGATCCCTTCCAATCCAACCATTCAGTGATAAGTGCTTCTGAAAGTCTGATCACCTGTTCTGGTACCTCGGTGGCAAGAAGCTTTTCTGAAGCTCTAGCCAAACACAAGTACACCGTGATGTGGTGGGCAGAACACCTCAGTGTGCTACTTGCTATTCACATTTTCTTGGTCAAGTTCCCATTTCAATTTTCCAGAGTGGGATAAGGTTTGAAATAGTTGATTTGGAATCCTGAGCACATGAACTTGTTGCTGTTCACATTCAGGATTGGGTGTGCTCAGCTCTCTGAAAGTACAACTGTGTTTATATGTTTCTGCGTACTCAGAAAATGTGTCTGGAAACTTGAGGCTGTTTCTCAAAATCTGTGCTTTAAGATTTCCTTGGTTTAACTTTCTGATCTGTAAACTGGAAGTAATTTTCTCTCCTCAGCAAAGGACTTATAAATATCAGTGTTTATGCATGCAACTTTGGAGAAGCAGAAATACAAAAAAATTCCTTCTTTTCCACTACAAATGTCTTGGAGCTCTTTTAAACTGCTAATTAATTGAGCAATCATAATGATGCACCTGTGGGGATGAAGGGGGAGGAATAATTTACAGGTGGGAGAAATGAGGCATGAATGACTTCCTAGCCTTACCTGTGCCATGCCGTTAGTCTGTGTCAGATCCAGACAAATACCTTCTGTCCTGTCTCCTTTTTCATCTGTGATAAGTGGCTGGGAACATCAGCTTCCTCCCCCCTTCCTCCTCTTCGGCAGAGGACTTATCACCATTCTGCTCTTTCATTGTAAGCACGAGGAGTCCATGTGGCCCATCTCTTGGGGGGAGCAGGCTTAGAAGCTGGGACACTTGTTTAAATCCCAGGTGCCAGCCGCTGGGTGGGACACAGCCAAAGCTCCACAGCATGGGAGAAAGGGAGCCAAGAAATGAAATTCCTGGATGTTCTTAGGACAACCACACATCCTGCCCTGTCTCCCTCTGTACGTGCAGCTGGATTATGATGTGCCATCCTCTGCACATCTCCCGCAGTAATTCAGGTTCTATCCGTGCTGCGCTGAGCAGAGTGCCTGAGGAATATCTGACCTGACTGAAATGCCAGCTTGTCTTTGCGGAGAACATGGCCTCTCTTTGTTGCCCCCTCTCTCCTGTCTGTATCCTTGTGTCTGAGATCGGTAGACTTCTGTACAGAAAACAGCGTGAATCTTCAGGAATATGTAGAATAAATGAGCACACAGATAAAAATTTGTGGGAAGGGCAGGGTAAAATACTGCATAGGAAAGACCTGTCACACAATTTCACTTACGGTTTGGCTGGGGATCCTGCTTAAATTTAATTTTTAAACACAGCTGTGAAGCTCGTGAAGATGCCACATTGGTTGCTCACCCAGCAATCTTTATATCCTCCTGGGAAGGTAATAAAAACAGCAATAGTGAGCAGTAATTCTAACACAGGCTGGTTTGCCTCATTCTTCTGGCTGCTCCTTGTCATGCTCCTACAACTCAAGTCATTAAGTTCTTCTTCTAGCCAACCTGGCTGCGGACTACATCTACCCTGTCAGTTATTCTTATGTGTAGAGGAAGAGAAAAATACTGATATAATTTGCTGGTCTCTGGAAAGCAAGTTTTTTTATTATTATTTTTTTATTTTATTTTATTTTAACTGACAGGGCTTATGGTTAAGCCATAGCTTTTTGAGTAGTTTTTTGCTGGACAGCAGTGATAAGCCCTCCAGGAAAAAGCAGTGGTAAGCGGTGGCTCGTGATACACATTTTGTACTCTTCTCTGTAGTAGTGTTTGCTATTCTCTTTCAGTTGATGTATCGTGTAAAAAAAATCTGGTAAAGCTGCTATCCCATATGTGGTGAATTTAAGTCTATTGATTTCTAGCTTTCCTACTTGCATTTTACAGACCCCTACCGCATCTGGGACCAGAGCTTGAAAAGCCCTCTTTAGTGAAATGGATTGTCTTCCGCAGGTCATTGACACTCTATATTCTGCCTTATCTAAATTAGGCAGTCTCCAGTATTCTCTGATCTAATCCCAAAAGTAAAGGGTGTGCGTTACGTGCAGATGTAATGCTTACACATAAATTTCCCATTGAGCAGTTATTGGAAAAGGAGATGAAAGCAGGTAGAGCTTGACCCTGCAGTTCGGTGCACATGCTGTCAGGGACGCAGTGTCTGCTAACAGCTGGCTTTTCTGCACCTCGGCAGGTGATGGAGTTCCCACTAGTTCAGGAGTCCACTGCCAATGGTTATCGCATGCTGTTCTGAGAATTCCCATCAGTCAAAAAAGTCTCATAAATAATTTAGAGGAAAGCAATTAGCACACACAGCTGTAGCTGTTTGCAAAGTCACAGTCATACCTGCCAGGGCAATCTGGAAATGGAAATTGCAAAGCCATGTTTTAAAGTAGCCAGAATAGTCTAGCTAGGAGCTAGGGTTGGTGGGTAGTTGTTGATGAGTAAGGAATAATTGCACTTCCATGTCTTTTTGTGAGTAATGAAATCCAGGATAGAGATCTTTAAATTTTTTTTTTCATACCAGGGAAGGGATCAAAGGGATGCATAGTTTGAAAAACTCCATCAGTCGCCTTATCATTCCGGAGGCTCTGCAACTCACTCAGCTTCAGAGTGGAGGGGATAAGTTTTATTAGAGACTTCAACTTGCATTTTGAAGGCTTCAGCTAGTTAAGGCTAGTTTTTATGTACAGACTGTCCAGCAAGGATAGGCAGGAGGAAAAGGAAGGAGGTATAGTCTGAAATTTCTCATCTGCGTATGCTTGCCTTGACAGATTGATGGGAATAAATTGTTTGAGAACTTCTGAGTAATGATGAAAGGCAGAGGAACCTGCCCTTTAAGAATCCCAAGCAACTACAGGGAAGGTGTGAAGACAAAGGTTTGTTTGTGCAGGTGAGCCATGGGAAGAGGATATCCATATTTAATCTAAAGATGGCAACAGGCTGGGGAGGGCGTATGGAAATACATTTTAGGATAAGGTTAGAAATCAAAGTCATCATGATTCCTGAACAGTTTTACATCCTTCCATGTGGTTAGGATGCTGTCTGCCTGGCTTTAAATAAATCAAAGACATAGAATGAACTGATGTCTGGTCTTCTGCTGTATCTCTTGAAATATGCAGATCAAATGTTGCCCACCTCTGTGAGATGATAGTTTCCAAGGTAGAGTGGCCTCTAGATTGGGTTGAAGCATTCCCCTTTTACTGTGACTTCAACTCAGAAAATGGAGAGATGTCTGAATAACAAGTTTGTCATAACAAACATTTTCTATAAGTGCCAAGTCTCCTACTAAATTGCCTGCATTTTCTTTCCATGGAGTAATTTTTGAATAGAGATAAGTCAGCTATTTTGTTTGTCAGTACTAATTTGAAAAAGCTAAGTTCATTATGTTTCAAAAGCCTTAGATATAACAGACCAGCTCCAGATGACATTGCATCAGTGTCTTGATGTGACACTGGGACAGATGGATATCCTTGTGGATTTCCATTTGAACTCCCCATTTCATCTTACTCTCTCCCAGTTGTTTAAAATTCTTTCAGGCTAAGAAAAATGCATAAACACAATTCCATTCCACTGATCTTAAAATATGTAGAATAGCCCCTATAGTACTTTTCTTCCTCATTGGAGATGGTCTCAGCTTCTTCAGCCTCTCGTTAACGAACATTTTCACTGACAGTAACGTCCCCATTTCTGTCCTACACTACATGTTCTTCATCCTTCTTCATGGACGATTCCAGTGCTGCAGTGACTGCAGCTATATGCTGCTTTAGAAAGTGTTTAGCAATTACAGTAATGGTATCATTTGGGGAAGCTGGTAATCAAATTTCTGCTGCAGAAGGTTTTTGCCTCTTGTTCCTTCACGTTCTAAGAAATTCAGTAACAGCTTTGTCCTGTTTCTAATTTATTCCTTATTCCATTTCACTCTTGTTTCTGATGAAACAACCCCTCACAATCTGATATGAGTGAAAGGCAACACAGCATCAAAAGAAACGTTTGGCTGCCAAGCAAAAGACAAAATGTACCAGTAGGGTGCTGTGCATCGGCACTGCTTCCAGGAGGCAGCCGTCTTCCAGATCTTGCCCTCAGAGAGAACACAACCAAAATGTTTTAATGAAGAATACCGGCAGTTGGCTACAAGAAACCGCACTTGCTCTTTCTGCAACACCATTTGGACTCGCATCACTTGTGCGTGTTAAAGGGTGTTTGGATTCCTGCCTTGCTCTTCCAGCCTTGACCACTTCTACCTGCCCTGGCCTCCCGTGGTCCCCGTGCAACTCCAGAGGAGAACTCTTGGGTATTGCTTCCCCCTGCCATGTAGATCAACTGAAGCATTCATTTTCCAGTGAGCTTCCCAGTTGTATTGGCACAACTTTGGGGGTGGTGGGAGGGAGCAGAGATACAGGAGGGAAAAAGAGTGACTGGAGGCAACAAACTTCCCAGCTGGTTTCGCTGCCTAACCAGACATGTAGAAGTGAACCTGGAACTCGCTTTGAAGTAGCTAGCTGAGCAGCAGCCTTGGTGAGCTACAGCACAGCGCAGTCACCTGCACAGCTTCTGTTTCACAAGTAGGCTCTGCAGCCTGCGCTGGTTTGGTGCCATGACAACACTGCCTGTGGTACCTGCAAGAGCGAGTTTAAATATAGTTTATCCACCGTCTCAGTGAGCTCTGGTCCATGCAGCGCAGGCAAACAGCAAGATGTAATTATGGAGTATTCAAGTTGGAAGCTAAATGCTCTGTTAAGGGTGCCTTTCTTTCACTTGCACAGTCCCTTTTACAGTTATCTCTAGGGCCTGTTGACTTCAATCCACTTGTTTTCAAAACATGCCTGCAGGGCAGGGAAGCAGCCCTGTCCATGTCCTGCAGGGAGAGATCTGAAAAGCACCAGGTGTGGAAACTTGTTCACTTTGCAAGCAGCAAGGAAAGTTTGGAACTTTACTGCTCCCCTTTACTGTTCCCACCTGTTTGAGGGCACTCAGAGTGCCGCAGCTGAGCTGATGGGCTGTGGCTCTTCATTCTTCAGCACAATGCTGGGCAGCTGATGGAGGTGGCCCAAGCTATTCTGACTTGTATGTAAGGTGGACTGGGAACAGAAGTTATTTTCTGCCCTACAGCCTGAACAACAGAGGCAACAGCCTCTGACTGACAAGTGCTGGTGGCCGTTGTGGGGTGAAGCACTGTCCTGAAATGCCAGGTACAGGAGGTTCAGGCTAGGAGTTTGTTGTGGAGCAGTGTTAATGCATGTCATCCTCAATCACTAAGCTTCCTTTCTCCTTCAAGATTATCCTTCCCTCTGAAATCCTTGTCAGTGTTGTAACTATGAAAGTACAGATACTTAAAACTTGAGTAAATGTACAATTGAGAGTGGTTTTGTACTCTAAAATATAACTGTATTTACATAATTGGGTTATGGTCACAGAAGAGGAACTGAAAAATTCACCCTGCAATGATAGAAACGTCAGAGATCCCCTCACCCACACGTCAGCCCGAAGTTCCCTTGAATTAATTGTGCAGGCGCAGAGCACACATTGAGATCTAAGCCAGCTATGAGGAATCTGCTCTGAAAAAGTGGTGTTGTTTTTATTTTGTTGATGGTGGGTGGTTGGCTGGTTTATGTTTGTTTTAAACCCAGTCACTTTGGAGATCCAAGTCAGAGTTTACTGCATACGTTAGGTTGCCAGCCCTTGCTTTGGAGTAACCAGATTGTAGGTGAGATGAGCTGCTGGAAATTTCACAGCCTCTTAAGTAAAGTTTGCACCTATCAAACAGTGATGTGGGATCACAGCCAAAGCCCTCGTGGTGTTTCAAAAACGACAGTGGATTGTCAGTGACAATCACATGGCTAGTGATAGAGAGCTTACGCTTTATCAAGCCACTAATTTGAAGGAAAAGGAAATACTGCTTTTTGTTAACTGTGAGACAGGAGCCATTGTTCAAATTTTAGGAGATTTGTCTCTGAGATATGCTGAAGTGATCTTTTTTTATCAGGAGCTGCTGTGCACTCGTCCTTGACAGGAAGGGCAAGCTGAGCAAACAGGGCAGAGGACGAGCGTGTGAGGTGGCCGCGGGGGAGCCAGCAGCGGGGACAGAGCTGCTCTGACTGCTCGAGAATCTCTACGGCAACTGGGAAGGGCTGAAAGCACAAAGACAAGATTATGTTGTGAAGATGTTTCCTCACAGAGGAGTCTGGGTTATTTCTGTTGCAGTATTGCTTCCTTCACACCCCTTGTATTGCTATGATACAGGATTAACATCCAAAAGTTTGGAGAAACTTCAGACTTCCCAGAGCATGGCCCAAGGAGTAGCCAATGCTCTGTTGTCCATAGCTGCATTCAGTTTAGAGTTTACTTGCTGTGAATGTACCTTTTTTAAAAGCTTTTTTGCTTTGTTGTAATTTAAGAACAATCCTTGCAATGTCTCTATTGTCAAGTATGTGCTGAGATGTACGGGTATTTCTGCCAGTATAGTCTTTCCATCGCAACTTGAAGTTATGGAATGTGCAAGAGGGGTCCTTATTTTTATTCCTATTCAAAAGTGGAAAAGGAGGCAGTGACAACAAAGAAAATTTTCATTTTCCTTCTTTAACCCTGCCAGTTTGAATAATCTTTTGCTGAGTTTCCTGATGTGGCTATTTGCATTCTTCTGCGAATTCAGACTGACTGTTAGCAGCCTCCAAATAAAACATGGTTATATGAAGATTTACCTTGGCTGTATTCTTGCTTGGCTACACGACACGCATGGCAGCTAACTAGTTCAGCTCATGCTCCATGTCTTTTTCCAGCAGCTGCTTCCTATCCAAGCTCACTGCTGCCCAAATTAGCAGGATTGGTGCTTTAGCTCAAGAAGTAGGAGATTTAGTTCTGGTGTTTGTGTCAGTGATCAATGAAGCCAGGAAGCTGCATTTACAAAGTGTTCAAAGGCCCTTTTATTCTGAAAGAATCAAATCCAGGCTTCTGTTAAATGCAGTAAAGTCTCCCATCATTAAAACATTGAGGCTGCAAGTTTGGCCACAAAAATGTTGCAGTAATGCAGTTGGTATTCAGTCCTTTCTGTCAGCATTGCCAAGTCTGCCTTTTATTTATTTATTAATTTTCACAAGTCTCATGTCTTTCATGCATTCCTTAAAGCCTCAGTGTTTACAGCGTGCAGTTTACAGTGTTTACTCATCTGAGAATCTCAGCTTCCAGTTTTTAAAGATCTGCTACTAGCCCTCGTAGACAGGGAGGAAGCAGAAACGTGATAAGACTGATCCTCCCAAGCAAAACCAGAAGGCTTGTAAAAGAAGAAAAAAATTAGAAAGTCAAATCATGATTTTTAAGAGGATCTCATGAACTTGGGCTCTCATTTATGTGTCTCAAGTGCCTGAAGTAGACGGTACTAATGATTGCCTGGGTCAGGCCATGACTCAAGTGCAGAGGTGCTATTAGAGAGCCAGAGAACACAGCAGCACTGCGATGGGTTGGGGGAGGAATCCTCTTTCCATTTATTATATTCCTGTTTTACCTTCACAGCCTGAGTCTTGCATTGTGCACCCTGTTTACTGTGTGTTTCATAAAGGCCAGAGGACTCATCCTGTTGCTCTGAAACTGCTTAGCCCATCTTTGGCTGGATTTACTGTACAGGAAGAGCAAATGGTTGCTTAGGAAAGCACTGTGTTTAATGAGAGAGCTGGCCTGGACATTTTTTCTAACAAACAAATAAAAGCCAGCAACTCTCAGTCTGGCACTGACTGTTCTGTTTGGTGTGTTACCGCATTGTCTTCCATATTATCTTTTTTTTTATTTCTTTGTTACAGAATTTCACAACCCATGGCCTGGATACTGCAATTCCTGGAGGAATGCACAGCATAATGGATACTGCATGATCACAAAATAGTTCACGTTCTGCAGACTTTTAGCAAAAATGATGCATTGTGGCTGTTTCCCAATCTTCCCTGCTTCAATGCCTTTTTTTTTTTTTTTTTTTTCTTTTGAGAAATTCCTTTAGCTTCTCCTCACAGGGGTTACCCAGTGAGAGGACGCCCAGCAACAAGAACGGCTTTGGCGCACTTCCCACTTTCATGACATCTCCGTAACACGGCACAGCAACCAAACCAGACAGTATTTTCTTCCCCGTTCTTCAGGAAGGGGAACCGGGATGCAGAGATGCGAAGTGCCCCACGGCAGGAGCCACATGGAGGGGGACAAATCCCACTGCCCCCACCACAGCCAGGGGAAGGCGTGCCCGGATCTGTGGTTGCAGGCCGGGTGGTTTTGTCAGGCTGCTAGGGCTGGAGGAGCTATAAGGGAGCTCCTGATGTTAAGGTGTGGTGGGAGTAACTACAAGAGAACTCAAGTTACGGTGTGGTGGGTGTAACTACAAGGGAACTCCTCAAGGTAAAGGTGTGGTGGGAATAACTACAGAACTCCTGATGGTGTGGTAGGAGAAACTACAGGAGAACTTCTCAAGTTATGGTGCAATGGGAGTTAACTACAAAAGAACTCCAACTTGTGGTTTTTTTTTTTTTTTTTTTTTTTTTTTTTTTCCCCCAAACACATCCATATATTAAGACTTCAATATATTCAGACTTTCTTTATTAAGAAAAAAAAAGGGGGGGCTACTAAGGCGTCCTGCCGAGGAGGAGGGCACCCTGCAGGCCCCGTCCCCCGCTCTCCAGCAGCGTCGCCCTCAGCTGCGGGAGGGAGGCGGCCGCGGCCCCGCCGCTCGCCTGGGCCCGGGCCCTTCCCGAGGGGCCCTGCCCGGTCCCTCCCGGTCCCCCCCCAGTCACCAGCCGGCCCCGGCCCCGCCGGCCGGGCGCAGGCGCGCTGCCTCCCCGTCCGCCCGTGCCCCCCGCCCCGTCGCAGGGCTGACGCGGCGGCGCCGGCGCAGGGCGCTCGGGCCCGGCGGGGCGGAGCGGAGCAGGAGCGGAGCGAGGCCTTGGCGGAGGCCGGGATGCAGCGGGCGGCGCCGGCGGGCAGAGGTGAGGCGAGGCCGGGCGGCTGCAGGGCACCCACAGCGGCTCCGGCCCGGTGCTGCCGCCGTGGGGGCCGCGGGGCCGGTCCCCGGGCAGCGCCGTGCTCCGCGGTGCGGTGGGAGGGGGTTGGAGGCCCGGAAGAGCCCCGGGGTGCCGGAGGAGGTGGGCAGCTGCAGGACGGGGCTTGGGGGTCGGGGCAAGGTTATTTCATCCGTTACCGGTCTCTCGGAACCAAGCTAGCTGTCGCTCGCAGCCTCGCCTGGCTGTGCGGACAGGGGGCCTGGCTGCCCCAGGGCGCTTTGCTCGCCCCTCGCCGAGCCCTTACAAGCCAGGGCACAGCCCCCTGCCCCGCGGCGTGGTGCTGGCACGGCCGTGCTTCAGCGAGCCAGGGGTCAGCAGCCCTGCCCTCTGTCCGGCCGTCTCCTGAGCAAGCCCGCTCCAGCCCAGACTTCCAGCTCCGAGGAGGAGTTGGTTGCCATTGGCAGAAGCCTCACCTTCGCTTACCTGTACGTGCATCACTAAAAAGACGTTTTTTCTCCAAGCCAGGGGAAGATGTGTTTAATACTTGCAAAAATGTGCACGGGTTTTAAGGAAAGACTTAGAGAAAAATTCAGGGAGACCCTTGATCCCAGACACGTGCTGGGACCTTGGCTGAAATTCCAGTTCCTGTCCCCTTCACAAGACTTGGATGAAAAAGTCGGTTAGATTTATTTCAGCCACTTTTGTGCTTCTGCTTGCAGAGGTATTCAGGAAGGAGAGGATGAGGTTTGAGTGACGTTTTGTTAAAATCAATCTAAAACCTGAAGATTAAAAATGACTTACGTCCTTTTGCTTTATCTGTGCAAAAGAAACCTTGAACTCTTTAATCTAGAAGTTTTGCTCTTTCATCATCCTGGTTTTTGACGGTATTTCTCTTAAGTGCTACTTTATCTGACATGCGTATCTCCACTAATCTAGTTTTGCCTTAGGGAGGATGTTGCCATAAATAAATCTAAAAAATCTTGCCAGGAATAAATTTAGCAGGTGTGTAGCCAATTGGGTGAGATTGTGGGCTAGTTCCTGAAAGCTGAAGTTCGGAGAAGGGAAGAGACCAAACCACCCGTGGGCACTGAAGCCTTGCGGTGGCTGCCTGTGATAACAGGTCACCAGCTCCATCCACGCCCAGCCCTGCCCCACCGAGAGCTGGTCAGCTTGGACTTTGGCAGTTTCTGCACGGCCTTGTGTTAATCTGTTAGGTTTTGTCAAAGTGTGTTACCCTAGAGCTCGTTTCACCTCTGGGACAGGGCTTTCTGTTTGGATAGCAGTCACCGAGATGTGCTGAGCGGGTCAGAACAGAGCGGAGAGGGAATAGTTCCCGGCTCTGTGAACCTGCGTTACTTCTGCGTGCGGTAACTGAACCATTTCAGACTTCCTGACAGTACCAGTTCACTTCTGGCCTCGCAGTGGTTTCGAGAGACACCCTGCCCAGCTTCCTCTCTCTCTTTCCAGTGCTGGATGCTGGTGGGGGAGGGAGGGCACCTTGCACAGCTCTCCAGCTCCAGCTGCTCTCCTTCCCCTTATCGCCTGTCCTTGAGAGCCTGCCCCACATCTCCACGGAGAAGACCTGGGCACGCTGAGCGCCTGCGAGAGCTGCAGCCTCCCGTGGCAGCAGGCGGTGCCTGGGTTACTCTTGCCCACGCAAAGCAGCGCGCCCAAGGCTGTTCGCTTTGTTTACCTTACCGATGCTCTTCAAAACACGCATTATCTACACTCTGAATAGCAGTACCAGGAGTTAGCAAGCCGGCTGTGACCGAGGTACCTGCTACACATGCCTCGATCTGGTGCTCGCTGCCACCCACACCCCTTGTAGCTGTGCAGCCTCCAGCTACGCCGGAGCTGTGCGTGCACAGGCGGAAGGTTCCCCTGCTCTGCTGCTTCAGGTGGCAGCGAGCAGCCTTTTCTTAGAGGGCTGGTAGCAGCAGTGGCTGGGGCTGCCTTTCCTGTTTCTGTTTGTGCCTTTTAGGTAAAACCTGGACTTTCTGAAACTGCCAAGGATTAATTAGTAGTTAAACTGTAACAGGTTTAAAACTGGTGAAGGATGTGGACATGTAGGATCTTTCCCAGTATCTGATTTCACTTGAGGCTGCAATCATGTAAACTTTCATATAAGTTGCAAGTGGAGCGTGCTGTTAATTGCTCTCATGAAAACATAACACGTATCTGTGTTACTGAGTGTAGGATCAAGGGCCTTTCATCCCTCTTTATGCAGATGTTCAAGGAGCTTTAGGCTGGTTTTATGTCACGTTGACATAAAGTTACGCTCTCTTGTAGCTTACCAGGAGCTTTTGGGATAATTCTCTGTTCTGAAAACTGAAGTACTGAGAGACTGCCAAATATATTTCTGAAAGGTGTGAGTGCGAGGCACGTGGGTAACCAGAGTTCACCATTGGTACAGAGCTGGAACCATTCAGGTTTGTCCTCATGTAGTGCAAAAGCGATTGTGCCTTTTAACAGTTACTCATTTGCAGATGGTATGCCAAACACGGCTGAAAGGGTGAGGACTAGTGACAATAAATTGCTTACACTTACTGTCATTGGAAGATACACATCTGGGGATTTTCTGGGCTTGAGACTGCTGGTGTGGTCTTGGCAGCATCCCTGCGTGGCGAAGGTGTGGCTTTTCCTAGCCAAATGACTCATCTGATGGTGAAAGGGTCCTGACTTCCGAGGTTTTTCACCTGTGCCAATGTATGAGGTGAAGAAGTGACTTCTTCAGGTCCTTAAACTTCAGGAGGTGCTTGCTTTATTTTGGGTCTTGCGTTGCTCACCTCAGTTCCTTTCCTAGCAGTGCGCTTTGAAGCTGCGCTTTTGCCTTGCTGATTTACATTGCCAAGTAAAATCAGTAATGCTCTCGTAGCACTGACGGAAAATAAGTTCTTCACGCAGCACCTTTTAATGAAATATTTGCGGATGGATTATCTTTTGTCACTCAAAGTAATACAGCTATTAGCAAAGTGAACTGTTTCAGCTCCTAGGACTGGGATTAACTGCTCCTCGGAGGCCTTTGCTTTAAAGGAATCCAAACTCCACATTGATTATGTTTGAAAAAGGAGATGGGACGGCAGGAAAGGTTTGCTTGCATAAAATGGCTTAATCAGACTTTTTTTCCCTGTTTTTAGGCATAAACTTTTTCACACAGCAAAAAACTTTTAAATATAGAGAAATTGGTGTCTGCATCACAGACAAGCATGAAGTATTTTTAATCATCTGAGCTGTAATGTCAAGCGTTTTGTTAATGATCTCTGTTACAATGCGAAGCAGAGGAACAGGTGGGTAGAGTAGCTTCCCTGACATCTTCCTTTGTTGCAGTTTAAGGCTGGATTTCGTGACGCTAATGCATAAATGAGCCATTTCTATTGCTTTTGCAATCGATGGCACTGAAACTGTGGCACCGCTCTTGCCTCACAATGCAAGTTTGCCTCAGGTTCTTTTTGTTGCCAGGGCTTATCTTTGGCAGGATCTAGCCGAGTATTTTTCCCACTGTGATCATCAGTTCTGTCTGCCGTTGGTAAAACAATGGCAGCTTGTAGGCATTTCGGCCCTGAGTAACCCCCGAGCTGCTCAGAAAGCCAGCGGCTGCTCAGCCTGCCTCCGCACCTGAGGCGGTGTCCGGAGGGGATGCTCCTCGTTGGACTCCGCTGTGAGAGACAAAAGAGGAAAGTAGCGACCCCAGACTCTTCAGGAGTGTTCTTAAAAACCTGCAGGTAGGTTACTGGGCGAGTGCACGTGTTCCTGAGACTGAGAAGCAGTGGCACTGGCACCTCGATGTGCTGTGCTCTTCCTGGAGTGCTGGAGACTCACGGCGCCGGCAGGAGCCCCTCGTCTACGTGGCGCTGGTGGGATCGCAGCCATCTCGCTGGGTTGGTTTGTTTCACCTGGGAAGCGTGGCTGGAATAAGCTGTCCTCGCAAGAACGTGGTTTGGCTGGTGCTCACTGGGGCAACTCGAATGTTTTGTAGGTAATGTGCACGATAGGCAGACGTGTGTAGTTCGTGGTGTAAAATCAGGCATAAACTGGATCTGGTGTGGGGTAATGAGTAAGCGCTCGGAGAGCAAGTGTGAGAAAATGGGCTTGATGGAATGTTACGTCCTGATTGTTTTATGATAACTAAGTTGTGTGGTGATTAGCAGTATTACAAAAGAGCTAGGCACCATTGCAGCATTCGCACTGTGAAGCTGTGCGGTCTTGCACATCGCTGTCAGCGGAGGTAGCCTGGTTCTTCCCGAAGTTGTAGGTAGCGACTCCTGACTGCTTTGTGTGGTGGGAATACCTTGCCTGAGTCCTAAATGATGCTCTGTATCCCCACGGCATTTCTGTTACTCTCCCACCCCTCCACAAAAATAAACGAACTAAAAAATGGTCACCTCCTGTTTACATACGAGATTAGTAGAGTAAAAAAACGAAGAGCTTCTTAAGCTTGACTTTAAATGCCTGTTTTTGCAGGTGCCTCGCATTCCTATTCACCTCTAAGTCCAAGTGTTAGCGCTTTATTTCCATGGGTAAGCTGCTTTATTCTCAGCTAGACAGTACATGCATGTCATGCTTGAGTTAGATGTGGCTATGGAAAAAACTTGTAATAACAGTCTGTAAGTCAGCATCAGGGGGTTAGAGGAGGGGGGGACAAAGCCCATTTCTGAACTTGAGAAAAACACAAACTGTACTAAAATACAGTACGCAATGTACTTGGTTGGGCTGGAACAGCTCGCATGAACCATCCTATAGCGTGTCTGGCTGATGCCTTCCCCTTCGGGATACTTCCACCTTCGCGTTAATACTTTTAGCCTATTAACTGGGTGCCGTGCAGGGAGGATGAACATAAATTGCCTTGCAGGAGATATATCCTTGCTGCACACGTTGAGGTGAAGGTTTTTATTGGGAAAGGTATTTTAAGATGATTAACTGGAGTTCTGCTTTGGCACTGCTTTGTTAGAGAGACACCCGGTTGTAGCAGCCGATGGCTTTGCTGTCTGCTGCAGCGTGCTGTTCCTGTAAACACAGAGGAACCACTTCAAAGAGGGAGCTGTGCCTTTCGTCCTGGAGTCAGAGCATGAGAATTTCTGGGGTGGCAGTACGGACACTGCTGGTCCCTTATGGGAAGGATTTGTGTGAGCGTGTGAAGTGTCCTCAGAGTGCCCGCTGGCTTTTATTGCACAAGAGTCAGCGTTTGTGCAACGGGATGGAGTCGGGTACCTGCACACACTTGTTGGCTAACGTGGACTTCAAAGTTGTGCTTTGGAAAAGCCTTTTGAGACAAGTTAGTTAACTGTGCATGCTCTACAACGTGGGTACTGAACAAGGTTTAACCTCAGGCCAGAGAGTCAGAAATTACATTTGGGAGTGTGGGCTGGGTGGGGATTACCTCTTTATTGCTCTACCTCAAGGGAAGGTAAATGAGGAGAGCCTGTTTACACACCAAGACACTGAAATTATTGCTTTTTTTTTTTTTCCCTTCTGGTGTGAGTGAGAATGTCCTCTGGAACGTGGGATTGTGTTTGGAGGACGGGTGGAATTTTAGATAGGCTCATTGCCTGAGGAATGTGCCTGGGTGTTTTGCTATTATCTTACAGTCCAGATAACTCTGAATTCATTTCCCTTATTCTTTCAGCTGATTTTCAAGATCATAATGCAGCAGAAAAATGAAAAAGCACAGAAGAAATTTGCTTCTGAAAAGAAGTCAGTTGCTGGCCCAGTCTAGAAGGTGGACCACTGGATCTGGGGAGCTTGGGAAATACTGCTTCCAAAGGCAATTTTTCCTAGCTAAGAAGAAAAGACAAAGTGCTTGGCTAATTGTGAGCTTAAATCACAACAAACTGTACAGAAGTCTGCAGTGCAAAAGGAAGACTCTTGAGCTTCCAAGCAGGTTGGCTCCTGATGTGCATCTAAATGCAGAAACTTATCAAAAACCTGCTGTAGACCCATAGAGCTTTCCTTACAAAAATACCCAGGGCAGAAAGATCCTGTCCCTATCAGAGAGCTGAAAGCCCGTCTGGAGAAGCAGTAAGAAAACTCAACAATGAATCCTTTCAGAGTGAAGATCCCTTGAACAAAGAATCAGAAACTGGCGCTACTCTTAATAGCATCTCTGGCAATATCCATTATGTCTCATGTGGTACACAGCATGGTGCTGAATTACCTGTAAAGAAAGGTGGCTCTGTATATAGCGTGGAAGAAAGCAATAATGGTGTGGGCAACACAGTCCTGGTAGTTTTCAACAACTATAAAAGGAAATGCTGTTGCAAAAGGAGTGGAATGGAACTTGTGGCCCCTTGACAACTAGAAAGAGGTCCAAATTTAGCCATAATACTGTAAAAAAGAGATCTTTATTTATGATGCATAAGAAACTTTCTATGGTTAAATTTCGGTATAGAATTAGAAAATCCCCAGAACTTCGAGCAAGAGGCAAAACCTGCAAACTGAGAAAAATCAAGCCGAGGTGGGTGGAGAAAGTTACAGGGGACCATCGAGAGACGTTCCAGCGGGATTTTGAAGGTGGATTGTGTAATTGGTTTTCCTACTGGAAATCTAAAAGTGACCGTCTTTGGAACCGGTACAGCTTATCAGATATGAACAATAATACACCCAAATCTGCAGGCGAGGAGAAGGAAGTACATGCATCTGAGACCTGCCACGCGCAGGACGCGTTGCCGTGTGCCGAGCTGGGTTCTGAGGAGCCGGGATCCGGAGGGCAGGATGGTGCTGCTGGCGCTGTGCTGCCCGAACTGCATGCTGGAGCCTCTCCAGAGGCAGGGACTTTGCCCGGTGTGGAGGCTGCCGAGGCTCTGGCAGAGGATCGTTCCTCTGGCACGTTGATCTCTGTGACAGGAAAGGAAATGGCTGTTTTGGGTCAAGACGATGCGGAACCGAGTGAGCTTATGGGTGTAGATGGAATGATGCCGCTACAATCCTCCTTGCAGGATTCTGATGTCAGTGACAATTTTGCAAATGGACCTTCATCCATGGAGCTGGCACAAAATGAGGACAGCTCTAGCCAAATGGAAGTGGAGGGCTCCTTAAACCTGGACATTTTTAGTGCAAAGTTACTAGATCACCCGTACTGTAAAAGTCCTCTTGAGGAGCCTTCCCCAGAAAGCACAGGACTGAAATCAGGAACTCAGAAGGGAGGCAAAAGGAACAGTCAGAAAGCTTCTGGGGTGGCCGACGAGCAGTTGGCAACGTGGCTTTGTGGTATATCTTTTGCACATCTTTGGGCGCCCGGGAGTTCCTGAAAACTGCTGGATGCATCGTGGAGTTTACATGTTGCTTTAATTCCTTTATTGAAATAGATTCATGTTTTGAATTGTAAAAGGCACTTAGCATAACACTCAATGAAATGAGGCTTTAGAGGGGAGAACTGCATGAAGGCCAAATTAATGCTTATCTGATAAGCTGTTTTTGAGGGATAGGTGGATAATGCCTCTGCTTTTTATTTAGAGAATGCAGTGTAATTGAATTGGAATCTTTGTGGAAGACTGTTGGTAGACGCTTCAAGTGTCTTTTATCATGTGGTTTCAGAAGATGATACAGGGTTAAAACTTCCAGTTTTTTTTAAATGGTTGTTAATTATTATTCCTAGCTTGGTATTTAAAAACCCTTGTTGTTCTAATACTTCCTTCTGGTGTTTTTCACTTACCTTTTGCTCTGTCTGAAACTAACTCATGTAATTTCATTAACCCAGGTTTTAAGAGCCAAGTATTGGTCATTGTCAACTGGTTTTCTCCATGATTGTTTGTGAAGTAGGTTTAATGAATCTTCTTAGACAGTATTTTTCTAAAAAGACAGAACTAGTTTCTCTGGAACAGAGGCTTAGTAAAAAGGCTTTGGGATTTTTTTAGTCAGTGCTGAGCGTGCAGTATTTGATAGGTTCTAACATGGACCACGGTAAAAATAGTAATTGGTGTCTTAGATACGTATACCAGCATACTATGCACATAGCAAGGAGTAGCAAAGTAAGGTGTTGTGCCACCTACTACCTTTAATACAATGCTCAAGTTCAGCAGTGTTCTGATGCCTGAAGTCCTCCTTTGGAGAAGTAGGCTTTGTAAATTCCCACAAACCTGCGGCTAGTGTCAGCTAGTGTTAAAGGGACTGCTTCAGGTTTGACGTGCTCTCATTTTTCTGCCCTCCTTTTTATCCTTGCCTAGCACTCTGCCTTTCCCTCCCCTGCAAATGTGCAAGTGAATCCCTAAAGCACAATGTGAAGAAGGACACCTCGGACCTCAGGACGTGATTTAGCTTCCCATATCTGCAAGTTAGTGTGGGATGTGTTTCTCTGTGACTGACTTAACGTGATCCAGTGAAGACCAGGCATTGTGTAAAAAATTGAGGAAAAACTGTGGTACCACAGTGAACAGACCACTTCTGCAATGGAGCTTTGAAGTTTGTCCAGCAGAAAAAGGGATGTTGTCCTTCTGTAACAGTCAAGAACCCAGCTTGTATCAGGGTAGTTCAAGGTTAAAGCTTTGGGGTCTGATAGGCCATCGTGTTCCTGTTTGTGGGAGGCCTGAATGGCTTCAGAAAAACAAAAAGAAGGAACCGAAAAAGCCAGCAAATGCACTGAACTTTCTCAGACTTTGGCAATTTTAAGAGAATTCTTACCTAGCGTCTCAAGGAAAGTAGGTTCCCATCTTCCTCACAGCTGGGGGCTCCTCTCTGAGGGCTGGCACCAGGTCTACGTTACCTACGCGTTCATGCTCCTGAGTTCTCTCAGCTGAAAACCTGAAAAACCTTGTAGCTTTGGTATAACTGTACATAAGTGCTTGTCTGTTTGGGAGTGTTTTTAAGAATTACCTGCACACCTAAAAGATACTGCCAGGCTGGCAACAGTTCTAGGGTAGGTTTTGAATTTTGTGTAGCAGCTGGCCATGGATGCTGATGGGCAGCAGCATTTAGTGCGTTCTGAGGTACTGTTAGGTATCAGACAGGACTCTGGTAAATCCTCTTTGTAATGACTGTATGGTCCTGTATCAGAGCTGAATTCCGTATTTTCCTCCAAAGTTACTCAGTTACACCAGCTCAAATGACGTCAGAATTAGAGGTCTCCTAGAGCTCTGATACTGTGTTGTAACTATGTGAACAGTCCTTCTTTTTGTGAGTATGAACAAACAGCTTTTTAACGTTTTATGTATTAAGAGGATGAGGTACACTTAAGTCCCACCCATCTTTTTATGTAGACTTCTAATCAGTGAGAAATATTCTTCCTGTCACAGTCCACTAAGATGTAAGGGATAAAAGTTGTAGGTAGGTGTGTGGCAGAGTTGCAGGGAAGGGTATCTCCTCGTGAAGGATGCTTCCTTGTTGTCTGATCTCAGCCTTCGAGCCTCCCTCCCTTCTGTGACACCTCCAGGTGTAGTTCTTGCTGTATCTCCACTGCTTTTCCTGCCTCTCTGTTTTGTTCTTGGTCTCTCTCATTTCTTTTTTATTCTCCCCTTACTGCTGCTTTCCTGGCACTTCTTCTGTCAGGTGTTTCTCGTCTTGCTTCTTCCCATCCTGATCTTTGGAAGTTTCCAGGAAATATCCTCAGAGTCTTAGTAAGCAGAGAATTAGGCATATACTGCCACATCCAGGGATACCTCTCCCCTCACACCCAGGCCTGAGAACGGTACTGGAATTTGGGTTAGTGCAATTTCCCTGGGCTCTGTTCTCAGATCCAGCTTTCCTTCTGTACATACAACACATGTTCTCTGCTGCATTTGGAAGTTCATTTTCAGAGAGCTGGAGAACTTGGTCTTTTATTCTTCTTCACTAGTAAGTGTTGAAATCCTGCTTTCTGTTCTCTTTCATTCTAAAATTAGTTTTGGATGCTTGGGTGGGATTTGTGTCTCCACTGTTCTAGTGCTGTCTCTGAGAAAAAAAAAAATCTATTTCCTAGTTGTTGGGTTTGGTTTTTTTTGAAAAAAAAAAAAAAGTCCAGTATTCATCTCTTGGCTAATTTCTAGCTAATATCTTTTAGTTTTGCTGTTAGGGTTGTCCAGTGCTTTCCCAGACAAGGGTACTATGACACTGGGGTGAATAAGTTAGCCTTGCTGGGGTTGTCTGGTGTCCCTTCTGTTTGTAATGCTGGCGACAGGAGAGCTGAACACACTGCAAACACTCTGCAGACCAGGGCTGTTAGCATTTGAGGAAAGTAATTCTGCATACCATGAGGAGAAGAGACTGGGTTTTCAATGAGAACTGTTGCAGAAACTGATAGCTCTTCATGTTGTGGTAAAATTATTTAAGATGCTAATTGAAACAGGCAGTGGGCTGGATTCTCTTCTTAGTACGGGTATAATTAGTTTGATGTAGATATGTGTGTATGTGGCATGAATGGGGTCTGATCTTTTCCTCTAAAGCTGAATGATCAGATTTCTGCCTCTTTATTTTTGTCCTCCTCCCCCCAGTTATTTATGTTGCCAATTTGAGCTTGTTTTTTCTTTTTTTTTTAACATATACTTACCATGTGTGATGCTGTCTGTTGGTTGGATGCAGAATGATTGCTGCTCATACTGGGAAGAACTGACTACTTTATCAGAGCTTGCAGGGTCTTTGTTTGTTTTATTTTCTTTTTCACATGTTTGTGCTTTCATTTTTCTGGTATATTTAAAGGATTCCTAGATGAAGTTATGAAGAAGTATGGCAGTTTAGTTCCACTCTGTGAAAAAGATGTCATGGGAAGATTAAAAGAAGTCTTTAATGAAGATTTCTCCCATAGGTGTGTAGCAGTATCACATTCTTGACTTTATAAAGGACAAATTGCTTGCATTGCTACTGCGTGCTCTGTGTCTAACACCTTAAGGATTAGAAGTTTGTTTGATATGACCTTGACATTGACTTACTTTTTTCTGCCTCTTCAATCCCGTTTTAGAAAACCTTTTATCACCAGGGAAATCATGAAGTATCGGGAAAAACATCCAAAAACCTCCACTTGCAATTTCCGGGTCTTCTATAATAAGCACATGCTAGATATGGATGATTTAGCTACACTGGAAGGCCAGAACTGGCTGAATGACCAGGTCAGAGATGCTCGGTGTTTGTGCGGTTCTTTACCCCTTTTTAGCCCTTTTTTGTTAGAGAACAGTTGCTCACCTTCTACATTATAGATAGGCTCTCCTTACTTGAGAAGTCAAAGAACAAGGGGAGCAGCTTTTACAAGGGCAAGTGCAGTAATAGCGGTTACAAGCCTGGAAGACAGGAGGTGCCACAACTAAGCTGCTTCCCTTTGCAGAAATGATACTGCACTATTTAGAGAAAATAATGGTTACCCACATGTGTTTTAGGGTCTCACCCTGGCCCCAAGCTCAGTAGTAGAAAAGCAGAACAGCAGAGTGAAGCAGCAGACTGGCCCCCAGCCAAAAACCCAAGAAGGCTGTAGTTCCCAGGGCATGCACTGGTACACTTAAATTGAATTAAACTGCATTTCAGATGGAAGCAGACTTCAAGCAGCCAGTTACAGAGTCTCTCTCTGGGCAGACCACTATTAGTTCCAGAGCGCTTGTCCTTCAAACTGCAGCAGAATGTTACTGTAATTGCTCAGCTCCTTATTGCAGCTTGAAGTGGGAAAGGCCCTACTTTTTTATGGGAACTTGTGAATTTGGGTTTTACAAAGTTGTGCTGTACATACTCAAATATTTACTAACTCTTGCAGATAATTAACATGTATGGTGAACTCATAATGGATGCAGTCCCTGAAAAGGTGAGGGTTTTTGTTTTTCTGTGAATGTACCTAATGAGAGATTGAGAGGGAAAGGCTGAATATTTCAGATACAGGGTCAAGATTTAGCTCAGTGATGTTCTGAGTGGTTTCATTACAGTTTGTTGCTGTCTGTTGCTCAAATTTTCTTCTTTCCCTGCACTACAACAGTTTTCAGTGCTGCCGCTCATTTCAGGAAGTTGTTGCATTAGCTCTGCAGGTGGTCTCGGTGCTAGCCTGATGTTACTGACCTACCTGTGGAGGATAGGTGCCCCGTCTGTCCCCATCCCACAGTCCTTACTCCCCTGAAGGTTTCTGTCTCCATCCCATCTGCTTCTAAAGCACTTTATCCATGCCCTTGTTCACCAGTTCAGTGTTTTAGCTGAAATTTCCACTAAATACAGATTTCTGCTGAGATGACAGACCATGAATGGTGGAATCTGAGCCATGCACATGTGCTGCTTGTGCTCACCCCCACAGCAGCTGCAGGGACCACGGCAGCTCAAACTGCTTCTGCTGTCTGCGTGCTGAAGGGGAATGGACACAGAGCGGCTCCGTGCAGCACTTGCTGGTTTGTGCATCCTCAGCAGAGTATTTACTGCTATCCAACAGCAGTGGCTAACTGTTGGTGGCACTTAAAAAAAAAAAAAAAAAAAAAAAGGAAAAAGAAAACAGCCCCTTCTTCTGTCACTAAATTTGCAGCAGCGGCAATTATAAAAAGCCATCTGTTTACTGGTAGAGCTGAACAATTTTCAGGTGAGACCACAAAGGAAGAGCCAAGCAAAGCCATTTTTAGATGAGCTCTGCAGAACCTAACGCTTAGAATCTTCAAGCTCAGAAGAAAGAGCGTTGTTGCTTTGATTGGTGGTGATGGTGATTCTTCATTAGTATTCTCTGTACTTCCTGAGCGTGCGCTAGGGTTGTGGTATTGGAGATTGTATCTGTTTGCTTGTGTCTGCTTTTTCTTCATAGTGCATAATTGAAATCCTCACGGGAGATTTTGTGCTGGTACCTCAGAATGTGGTTTTGAAGTCTGCTGGCATAGCTAATGGCTGTTAGCCTGCATTTTCAGATGCTGAATTTTCTAACTTTTTTAAAGTAATAACTCAAGTCTTCTACCACCTCTACACTAGCAGAATTATCAAAAACAGATGTTGCAGTTTTGCATTTGTATTAATCCATTCCTGTAATTGCAAGAAGCTAAGCACAGGGGTTAACAGTGTTAACCTGGAGCTAAATAATTGTTTTTAACGTAAGTCTGCATTTTTTTTCCATAAACATAGGTTTTTAGTTACTCAAAAAACAGATGTGGTTTAACTTAAAAATGCTTTTAAATAACACAATATAGTTTTTGTCTGAAGTCTGGAGCTGGTCATAGTAGTTGAATACAAATAACCGTGTTGTTGGATTAAATCTCATAACTGTTTTGATGAAATTTATTTTGATTTTTTTTTTTTTTTTTTTGAGTCTCAGAGCTTCCAGCAACTAGAAGCCAAAGTTACTCCTTTTTTCACCACCCCTGTTTTGCCAGCCCAATGATCTCTTCCTTAATCCCTGTAAAGAACAGCAAAAACTAACTCCTTGTCCTGGTGTTTTTCTCCCAGTCCCATCCCAAACAAAAAATTAAACATGATATGCCTGGAGATATCAAAGTGTAAATACAACTGCTGCAATGACTGACATCATATATTATGGGGAAATAAAGCTTGCTTTCTTTGTCTGGTGAAGAACAGCGATAGTTTAGGCTTGGCAAAGCCTCTGTTTGTCCCTACTGGGGTTCTGTTTCAAAAACCTGCATTAAATAATGCCTCATTGCAAGTTGTTTTATATAAATTCGCCTGGGGGAGGGGGAATGACTGTGCATGAAGATTTCTGTGCTCATTCCTCCTCTCTCTCTTTTTTAGGTTCATTTCTTTAACAGCTTTTTTCATAGACAGCTCGTTACCAAAGGATATAATGGGGTAAAACGATGGACTAAAAAGGTATCGTTTAACTCCACGTTGTCAGTGCTGTGGTTTTGGGGATGGGTTGAATCACTAAGTTGAAACTGGGTGCAATATGTTATCTGGAAAAGATGGGTTTGGAAAGGAGCTGTACAGAGTGAGCTGTGGTCACTAGAATCAGTAGGGTGATACTGCTCAAGTTGGCTTGCTTACGTTGTGAAACTGTACTTTGAATAGCTTCATCTTCGGTGGTAGGTTATCTCTTTGTGTATGTTCATGCAAGCTGTTAATTTAGCTGCAAGAAATATCTCTTACTGCTCCTGACAGTGCCAGGTACACTAATCTACTGGAGAGCAAACTTAATTTTGATTTTTTCCATTTATCTCAAACTCGGATTGTTTGATTAAAATAAAATTTTTACTCCTGAGTAACATATACAGGTGTTAGCAGAAAATAGAGACCAATACCGTTGTTTTCATGACAAGGACAGAATTTGCCTTGCTTTCCAGAACCCACACCGTATCATGGGTTGTAATATTTTCTGGGGTAGCTAATACAAAGAGCAGCACTCTTTTCTGTGAACATTTGTCCTTTCTAATGTGGGAGATGAGGCAAGACTAATCAAGGACCACGCTTGAATGTATGATCTTTCTGCAGGAGCTCTTAAATAGCACACATCTGTGAAATGCTAGAGATGAACTCATTATCCAAATATAAAATCTATTCATATAATTTATTAAAAACTCTTTAAAGGGACACTTAATATTGGTACTTATTACTGCTTGATTTAAAAAAAAAAAAAAAGTTCTCTTTAGCAGTCTAAAACCCAGGAAGTGAAGGTAGATTCCAAAACCAGAACCCGTGTTCATGTTGCAGCTGAAGAGGGACCAGATGAGAGCAAAACAGTTACTTAAAGACGTTTGTACTTGAGTTTCTGAAGAATCTCTAAAGCAAGGACAAGAGCTAAAGAGTTTCCCTTGGAAGGATTCAAGTAGACTGCCTCATCCTGCTATACACAATTAAGGGGAACTTGTTTCTGCTTTTCAAACACGCAAGAGTACTGTTCCGGGCTCTGTAAATGTGCTCTTCTGGGACACAGGCAGCCAAAGCCCAGAAGGACATGCTCTTCTGCCTGTAGCTGCTGTGGTTCCATAGCTCCTGCTCGTGTCTGTCCTTCTGGCTGCTGAGCACACTGGTTCTGATCCGCTGTTGTGTCAGCTACCTGGCTGCGCTGTCCCGCTGGCACGATTCCAGGTTGCCACCATCATTTCTGTACACCAGGTCTTCGGTTAAAGACTCTTCCAGCTCTTGGCTGCCTGTTTCCACTCTCCTGCTACAGGTTTGCACGCCTGCAGCCATCCTGCAGCTAGGGCCGCTTGAGGACTCTTGAGTTTAGCCGGGCTCGGCTGTTGCTGTACATCACAGAAGGTGTAGTTCATTTGTCTTTGTCCGGCTTTCCTTTGAGGGCCGGGCTTGCTGCTGGCTCACATCTCCTTCTCCTCTGTGAGGATGATGGATCATTGTGTACCAAGTGTGCTGTAGTGTGGTCAGGAAGCAGTTGCTGCAGGTGGGAACAGGGATGCTTGTGACAATCAGCACGCTGTTGTGAGCAAGGCTCTGCTGGTAACTGCTGTGAACGCTCAGACCTTTTTCTGCCTTCTGCTTCCTGCTGCTACTCAAAAAATACACTTTTCTTTCCTACAAATGACCTGCCTTGTACCAGTGTGCAGCAATTATGTACTGTTCAAATTGCACAGTGCTTCAAAAAAAAGGCAGCATAGAAATCTTTCCACAGGATGAGTTAATTTAATTCAGTATTCTATTTCTGCTTATTTTCTGTACTATACCACCAAAAACCCAGCAATTAGACAACCATTTAGAGAGGAGCTGGGAGAAGGAAGATCATGAAAGGCCCTGGCTTGACTGGCTTCCAAAAGCATAAGGGCTCATCTGCCTCGCAGACACTGGGGGTGTTGTATCTGATCTCCTTGTTCTGTACTTTAAGACCTTCTCCCTCGTTTGCCTGCCTTTGGCCACAGTACATCTGCTACAGCATTAAGTTCAAGGAAGCACGATTCTGCTTTGTCTTCTCCCCCTCCCTTCCTCTGCTCACCAGAGCACTCCTCTTCTACGTTCCTCAGGCCAGGCGCAGAGCCTGCCTTACGGCCGAGGGAGTCGAACTCCCCCAGCCTGCTGGGTCTGTGGGGTGCTTGTCAGCACAGCTGCGCGGTGTGTCACCTACCCATGCTGCAGATCTCGTGGAAGCCAGCGGTATTCATGCTGCAGGAATGCCGTTACCGAAGATGTGTGACCAACCCCTATCGAGTCTCAGTTGTATCCCCAGTGTTACTCAAAAGAAATCCAACTTAAATGCAGTTGTTGAAGTGTAACGTGAGCAGACTCTTGCCACAAATACAGCGGTGGCTAGTTCTGGTGCTGTACAGTGCTCCTGAGCTGCTTTCTGTGCTGTAACTGTATTTTTGTGTCTGCCAATAACTTGTGTGTGAGAGAAATGTGAGAATGTATTGGAAGAGAACTGAAGAAGTTCAGTTGGGGGGGGGGGGGGGAGACTTGGGTATGATTCATTGCATGCTTTGCTATGGTGTCCTGTGGAATTGTCTCTAATGTGTATTGTTCTTCCTGCCAGGTGGACTTGTTCAAAAAGACTCTCCTGTTAATTCCTATTCACCTGGAAGTCCACTGGTCCCTCATTACTGTGAACATCCCCAGTCGAATCATTTCATTTTATGATTCCCAAGGCATTCATTTTAAGTTCTGTGTAGAGGTAAGAGCGGCAGCTGTTCAGAGTCTGAACTGTTTTCTTAAACCAAAAGCCTCTCTCTTCCTTTTCTTCCTTAAACTTTAAATGCGATATGTCATGTTGTCCTGCTGCCTGTGGAAAGAGAATCAGCTTGCTCTGCTGAGGAGGAGTCTGAAGCACAGACCTGGGGGGTCCTAGAGTGAATCCACGGCAGGGAGCTGAAGTCAGATTGCGTATTGCCTAAACAGCCTGACTGTGTAATCCACACGCCTCTTGTTGCTCTGTCTTGTCACTCCCACCAAAAGCAGGGGCTTGAAGCCGAGGGCCGTGGGTAAGCAGGTAGTCGGAAGGAGAGTGAGAGCAGTTCTTTAAACTGCAAAAGGGCTTGCCTTTAGGAAATGACAAACTGGGGTCCTTTTTTGGAGGAGGTTGCCTAGGTGAGAGAACAGGACTGAAGATGCTATAGTGCTGCCCAGTGGGGTTTATGTGTTACTGTGCTATTAACAGTGTGTTGCCTTTTTCCTCTGTCCGCACGAGAACGGGGTGAGTACCTCTGATTATAAACCAGCAACCTTTTGAAGCTACTACCTGAACGCTGGAGTTAAAATATATCAGTCTTTCTTGTGAAGAACAGTCAGGAAGTTTTTGGGACTAGCAAATTGTAATGACCCTCTAACAAAAGCTAATTTTGTCAACTTAATTGCTTGTTTGATGTAGCAGCCCTCTATTTTTAACTGTGTGTAGTTGTTGGCTTACAGCGGAGTAGTAATTATTGTACCCAGGAGAGTTCTCAGCTAGGACTTCTGAATGAAGATACGAGCTTCCTTCTGGCATTTGCTGAAGGTGAAGCTAATGTTTGTTCGGGGAGCGAGAGACCTCATGCTCTCTAGCTTCTGAACCTGCTGCGTAAACCAGGGGGCCCTCTCAGCAGCCCTGCAGTCTCTCCCATGGCCTTGCAATGTGGCCTCTCCCATCCCTCTCTGGGCAAGGCATTTGCGCTTAATTGACTTAATTGTCTTATGAACATGAAACACTTTCCTTCTTGCCCTTTCTGGGGAGTAGGGGGTCAATACCCAAAATTCCTCTGCGGTCCACCCATTAAGATGAACCACAGTGTGCTGGAGTGTGTTTAAATTGTGCTATAAACTACCAGCCTGTTTACAGAGAAGGAGAAGGATTTGCTTAACCCAAGACCAGAGGCTCATTTATCTTGCTTCCTTCTCTTGTGTCAGACTATTTTTTCCTGTATGTCACTAAAACACTCCCTGGAGCTTTGCTGATTAGCTGCAGAACTCAAAGCTTTTTGTACCGACATTTGGGCAGGAAAAGGCTATCATCCTGAAAGTATAGGCCTTGGTGTCAGCCGAGTAAGTCAGGAGAGAGCATGTGTGGGACTGCACCGTGTAGCTCTGCATGTCTGAGAGCACTCTGACTTTGTGTACGAGTGCCACGGCTACCCCAGTATTAAGTATGCCAGCGTGCAGTGGGGCTGAGGGATGCTAGTCTCTCTTGATGGACCAGACCAAGCCTTGGTGTTAGGTGTTGATCTCTTTACCTTCAGATCTGAGCTGTGCTCCTAATGCTTAATGATACCTGAAATTTGTCCTCATTGTCAAAAGGATGCCAACAAAGATGTCAATGTCTCCCTCCTGTTTTTTAGCTGGTGAATAATAGTGGGTTGTTGTTGTTTTTTCCCTTTCCTTTATGAAGAACATTCGAAAGTATTTGCTGACTGAAGCAAAAGAGAAGAATCGTCCCGAGTTTCTTCAGGGTTGGCAGACTGCTGTGACAAAGGTAAATGGCAGCCCCTCGAGTCCCGGAGTCTGACTTTCTGGCAGATTTTAAGAGATTGCTTCTAAACCCATATATTTTTTATAAGTAGTGAATTGTTTCATGCTGACTACAAGGAAGGTGGTAGGAGCTACACGGGTGGTTACACGTGGGAATTAAAGCTCTGTCACTCATTCAACTCCCTCCAGGTCTTTAATACTTCCTGCAAGTGACTTGGTGATATGAGCCTGATCTCTGGTCAGCTAAATATCTGTGCAGCAAAACCTGTAGCTGGCGCCGATGTTGGCACAAGGTCAAGGACAGAGTGAGCTGGAGACTCCGCTCCCTAACTTCTCCCAAAAGGACTGTTCTGAACTATGCTAAATGGATGGGATTTGGTGAGGGAGGGAACAGGCGAATGCTTCTGCTGCCTATATTTTATATTTGTTACGGATAGAGAGCTTTGGTCTCCAGGGCTGTTTGTAGCACATTACATTTGATCACAAGTAAACAAAGTCTGGCAGCAATAAAAGAGAATAACTTGTGTGTAGTGTAAATGAGGGAATATGTGATTTGCGTAGCCATGCCATAATGGCTCTGAAGATATAAAACAGGTCATTGCACACTAGACACTCCCAACAACTCCCTCTTTGCACAGGATTATTTTTAGATGCTGCTACGATGATAGAACGGTTCCCTTCCACACTCAAGCGCACCCTGGGCAGCCAGGGTTTGTCCTCCTGCAGTCTGTAAACCAGAAGGTTTGGGAGTTGAGAAAAAACATTATTTTTTCCCTTCATGTTCCAGAGACATAGCAGCACGAGCAAGTGGGACTTTTTAGCTCTGCATGTCAAAATTCAGCATGCCTGGCGAAGCAACAAAGGTTGAAAGTTATCATTTGAGACTGCCTCACTGAGTCCTGTTGTCTGACAGCGTGCTGCCCTTTGTGTTCTTTGAGAACCTTTGGTGTGGCAGGGAGAGGAAAACCACTGTTGGTAGCATGGATGCTGAGAATAATCCTCCTCTAGACCTGTGTGACTTTGCTGCTGTAGTTCGGTCCTGTGCAAAGCAGATAGTGCTGTACAAACATTTATTTAAACTAATTGAGAAGCTGTTCTGCATAGGTCACTAAAAGAAAGTAAACTTGAAAGAAAGATTTGTAATTTGTTTTCAGGCCTATACAATATGTTTTTCTGAATGTAGGTGGTGTTCTAACATGGTGTTGAGTGTCACCTTGCAAAAGTTGGGATCGGAATAAGTAATGACAACTCCAGTTCCTACCGCTGCAAAACAATTGGCTCTGGGAACAATGCACTTAATTGTTTCGCAGAATCTGCTTTTGGACTTGAAGCAGGACTTAAAGAATTAAAGGATGGGTAAAGATCTAACACGTCTGTTCTTGTTTGTTTTCCTTTAGTGCATTCCACAACAGAAAAATGACAGTGACTGTGGGGTTTTTGTGCTCCAGGTAAGAGGACTGCTTTTTAAACAATAATCTGTGGCCTGTATTGTTCACGTTGTAAATGTCCTTTTTTCAATCAAGCCTTTTCCTTTTCCTCAGTACTGCAAGTGCCTCGCCTTAGACCAGCCTTTTCAGTTCTCCCAGGAAGATATGCCCCGAGTGAGAAAAAGGATTTACAAGGAGCTGTGTGAACGCCAGCTAATAGACTAATAAAATGCAGCCAACCTAATTTCTCTGGCATTTCTGACAAGTTGCAGCTGGTGTTTGTGTACTTGAATTTCTGAAAACTTCCGTGAATTTTGAGCGATTCTCAGCTGAGTGGTGTGGCCACTGTTGTTACCTCAATTTTTTGACAAGCTCTTTAACTGGCAGAACATAACAGAATTGCCGTATAATATTCCTTATGTCAGTTTGGTTCTCTTATGTTCTTTCCTGTATTTAATATTTATTATCTCAGCATGCGTATAGGCAAAGCATGCAACTAAACCATAAAACTGTAGATTTGGTGCACCTTTGAGATGTAGCTAGAAATGACAAATACAGGTGAATTTGTCTGGAAACATAAAGATGCATGATATGTTTTCTGATGCAATAATGCTTTGAATGTATCAAAAAAAAAAAAATCAATGCCATAAAAAGAACAGCTGGAACCTATTTGAGTATTCTGTTGTCCCTGATGTGGCCGTATAGTACTGAGTTACCACTTTTTAGGGTGGCTAAACAACTCATCTACAGATACAATTTCTGGAGACCTCTTTTTTAAATAGCTAAAGTTGCTAATAAAGTTTGTTCTGTTAACACTTAGCCAGCTGTCGTTATCAGCCTGTCGCTATAGATAAAAAGCAGCCCTTGCACAAAAAGAAAGCTTCGGCCCTTGTCTGTATAATAAAAAGTGCAAAGGTGTTCAGTCAGATTGATAGTATGTTCCTATATGCTGCAGAAGTCTCCATGGTGTGTGTATTAAGGAGAATTACAAACCTGGCCCTGAAGAGTCACAGCTCAGATACTAAGATAAAATCCTTGGCTGTAACTGTTTAAATCTCAGATGGCTTTGAGTCATTTTTCAGTTCTGCAATATGAAATGAAATGTACCATTTTGCATCTCCCTTCAGCTCTGTTTTCAAATGAATTCCCTTCTAGCTTGTTGTCTTTAACCTCCCAATGGCTTTTTCCTTTATTCAAATATAAATTAATTCATTTCTCTTGCATCTGCTATTTGATTGTCTCAAGCATCCCTAGTTTCGTTTGCGTCCAGTAGCACTCATGGTTGGGAATAATAGCACTTGTGGTGGGTAGGAACACAAAAAAGTGTTCTGCTCCAGAGGGATGGGAGGCTGTAAATCCAACGCTGAATTTTGCCGTATTGTTACACTGAGCAGGGATAAGTGAGAACAGTGGATCTTGAGACTTTTGTTTTTTCGCCTTGATCTCTAAGCTGCGGTATGCTTCTTGCTGAAGAAAGCCGGTTTTGTCTGAAAAGGCTGTTGTGTGGGACTGCCACACCAGCAAATCTTTGCTGTGTTTTTGGGCCAGTTGAGGAAGTGAGCCCAGGGGAAAACTGTTCGCAGTGCTCAACGTCATCTGTTGCACAGATTCACTTTGACTCCGTGTCTGTCCGTAGCCCTGACTTCTGACAGAAGACCATGTTGACTTCCCTGTCTTGCAGATTAGTTCAGGCTTGAGCAAAGCCATGTGCAAATCCGTCCTAGGATATCAGAGAGAGCAGGGAGGAATGAGAGAGTGCCAAGAGCAGTCAGGCCAGGAGATGGAAGCATGTGCATGCTGAGTTGTGCTGGAGATGGAGGTTCTGCAGTATCCTTGTGTGTTCCCACTTCCCTTGGTTGGCAGCTGGCAAGGACTGGCTTGGTTTAGCAAGATAAGGCAGGCCTTTAGCTCTTGGTTAGATAACTTAATTAGGGAATTTACTGAATAATAAAAAAAAAAAATAAGACCTGGACTGGCCAAGGATAGATTTGCCCATCATATTGTGCAGAGGACCCCACAGCACGTGGTTTCTTTGTGTTTCTCCAAAGCGTTGCCTATACAAACAGCAGCTCCTTCTTGGGGTGGGTGACTGGGAGCAGTGGAGGGTGACTTCAGTGAAAATTTAAGCTTGGGATGCAGTTTCTCATGGGCTAGGCTAGAGCATTTAGGCTAGTGCTGCCATTCTCATCTTCTCTCCGCGCTGCTATCACATGAATGGCACAAATGCTCGTGCTGCCGTGTCGTGAAACCTGCTCAACTGATCTGGGTTAAAACTAACCCAGCCAAAAGGCTTCTCTCAGCCCAGAGGACAGAGGACTTCTTACCCCAATGAAACTTCTCACTGAATGTTTACCAGCATGAGTGAAGAGGGAGAATGGGTTGGCCAGGAAGAGGCGTGAAAGCAGTGCCAACTTTGGATGCAGGCAATTGGAGCTATGTCCTCAAGCAAGACTCCCTGCAAAAGGGAACCGCAAAAGCGAGTTGCCTTTATATTCAGAACTTAAAATGTTGGTAAGGAAGTTGGAAAGATGTGCAGTGCCAGTGTACTGGCCTGGGAGTGTCCGTGCCTCCAAGGAAGCCCCTTAGTTTTCATGAAAGATGCCGTGTTCATGGACATTTTTCATTGTGTGGGAATACGTTGGAGCACTGGACCACATAGAGTCCTTTCTTGACACTTGGTGCCCACAACTAGTGGTAGGAATCTGTCTTCTCGATGTGAGAGTCTTTAATCCCGATCCCTTTATCAGTGGCAGCAATAAAAGGACGGTATTTCTGTGAACTTTGTGTTTAACAGGAATAGGGATGCTTTGAAGCAAGTGCATATGTGCACCAGATCGTGCGAGAGGAGGGGGGCTTGCATTTGAATCTGCTGCCTTGTGAATCGGGGAACAGGGTGGGGAAAGATGCATGTTGGAAAGTACTTCTTATGTGCTTCCCTGTCATCTAGAGGTTTGCCGACAAGTGTTCCAGTTGGTTATGGGGCAGTACAGAGAAGTTGAACTCGAGTCTCCAACTGTGAATACACCAGTGAGAGGCCTCTGAAAAAAGGAGGGGAAATTGAAAACAGAGCTAATGTAAGCAAAGTATGTTGGTGTAGGGTGGAAATTAATCACAGGCCGTCAGAATCTCAGACTCTGTAATGGTGTATCTTGTGAAACTGGACTAATTAACTCCTCCTTGAGAATGTCTTTGATGCCTTAAAGGAGATGGACTCCATAATCTGCAGTCATTTTACTATTTCTTAAAACATTCAGAACTATGTGGAGTGTTTTTATTATGAGAGGCATGTTTATGTGGATGTAGTTATGGCTGTTAGCTATTCCATTAATGTGAAATTCAGAATTTCATAAATCACTCTGAACTGGTTTGGCTAATGCTTAAATTTCATGACTTGTTCGGAAGAGATTGTCTCGCAGTGCTGAATTATACAAATAGTTCCAGAACTGGTGAAGGCTCCATCTCATGCATGACAAATTCAAGCTACCTGAGATGTAATAAACCTTAAACACAATTGGAAATAAATTATTAGTTTCCATTTTGTTTGCTTTAATCTATAGCTTTGACTGTGTAGCTGATATAAATCAAAAATTGAAAATGTGGCCTTGATTCTGCAGGGCAGAGAAATACCTATTGCTAAGCCTTTAGATATTGCAGAATGGAGGATGGACCTTTGTGCTGTTTAATGTGCTGTCGCTCCATTCTTACCTGGCCCTTTTGAGTATGAAGGTGCTATCTGGAACGTTTCGCTTGCACTGATCGCTGAGCCAGACAGGCTTGTGAAGAGTTGATGCCTTGGGTTGCATCTCTGGCATAGCGTTCAACCTATCTTTATTTCCTTGGAGGTTTGATTGGCATTATCTCCTGTAGCATTTATTCAAGTTAATGTGAAAATTTAAACCTTGAGAAGTGACGTAGACTGAACTCCATCGAGCAACATCTGTGTTTTGTGGGTGTGTTCTCGCATCAAATGCAGCCCATGTTCCTACGCGGTAATAAAATTGAGTTTTACCATAAACCCTATTTTCTTTCAGCAGTTTGGTTTCATTTTAATTTTAAAAGCAACTGATGTGATGGTTGAGGGAATGTTTGTAGCAGCTTGTTTTGGGATCTCTGTTGTATTAGGAGAAGCCTCTCCGGTTTATTAGTTCAATAACTCTGAACTGCACGCTAATGATGCTCTCTGCTCCGTAGCATCGCAGTGATATAGCTTACTGTGGTTTGAGCTGTGACAGCGTACAAGATTGGAGATGTCACATATTGCATAAATAAGGGTGGAAATCTTGCATTAGACACTTTCTACTAAGGTGGCATTTAAAAAAAACACAGATCTGTCAACAGAACAGGTAGGACTTAAATTGCTTTTCTAGATCAAACTAAATTAACGCCCTTCTGGTATTGCTTGTTGATTTAGCTATGTAACTACGGAGTTAAATCTTGTCTTCGCTGAATTTTACAAAGCCATACAGCTTGTGAATTTGTGATAATGGGGGGAACGAAGGCTTAGTGAATGACTCTTTAAGCTATTAATCATGAAACTGGCAACATCATTGTCTTTATTACGTTCATAATTTAAAAATCCTACCATGGAGGAGGAAACATGGATGCTTGTTAAATATATTCTTTCATTGGAAAGTGCTAAGAAATCAGATCATTAAAGTACAAAATCATAAGAGACACTAGAGCCTTGCCAGGAACAATAATTACTATTTATATGTAATAGGCATTGGGAGGGAAAGAGATGAGTCTGGTTTGCTTGTGCCTGAACTTAATGGATTTTATGAGTAACCAACTAGAAGAATTCAGGGATTGAATTTACTTTTCAGAGCGTGTAATATTACAAACTGCAGAGCTAAAAGCTGTTGTAAACTGAGTGAAATATCTTGAGAAATAAACTGACTTGTTTGCTCTGAACACATGTAAGCAGGACATGTGCAAAGCAGCTCCTACCCGTCTGAAACTCTGGCAAGTGTTTTTTTTTTTTTTTTTTTTTTTCTCAATTTCTGTGTTTGCCTTCAGCTTTGCTTGTATCCCGTCTCCCCTGACATGGGACTTTCTTGCAGTTGCAGCCCTTACCTAATGCTTGGTTTACCTGAGCCTCCTTACAGGCAGCTTGGGGAAATGGCTGGGAGGAGAAGGGATCGAGAATCTGTTTGCACTGCGTTGCGTTAAATGTGTCAGGGGCTGAAGGGCAGGGGAGAAACTGAGCTTTAAATAAGATGTATTTAACTGGATAATGTAGGTCAGGTCATGTTTATGGTACATGAGCTTGATACAGACAAGGAGCTGCCTTGTTTATGGAAACCTTTGGGATTAGTGAGAGAGAAATGTGGGGAAGAGATGCCTTCTGCAGGGACAGTTGCTCTCCTGTGCACACAGGAGGGTGTGTCTTGCTTCGAGCCTATGCATTTTAGATCAACTTAATGCAGGCAGCAACTGCAGCTAAAGAAGAAACTCCGTCCGCAGCATTCAGCTGAGCATCACGTTTGTTTAGGACGGTTGGGGCTTGACAATTTATCCTCAGCTTCTCTGACAGCTCCAGCCTATTGAAAGTCAGAGAGGCGTGCTCCTGCTCCGCTGCAAGCAGCAGGGCTGCCTGAAGGCTCTTACCGATGAGGCTGATTCCAGCTCACCTTTCAGTTGCTGGCTTCTTTGGGTTTTCTGTTTTGTTTGTTTTAAAACAAAGGAGTCCGAGGTACAGAGAAGTTTTCGAGTGTGTACCTTCAATAAGTATGTTCTCTTTCAGGAGCCCTCTCCTTGTAGATCTGCTTTCAGTGCTGTGTACTGAAGTGCTTCTGTTTCTCACACAATTAGTATAAGGAGGCAACCTTTAAGTGCTGCTATTAAAGGGCAGAGAACAGGCTTCAGGGCTTGATTTTTGGCAGAGTTTGTGGTTTTGTCCTCTGCTGGATCACAGTTCAGATTAACGTTTTTTTCCTTGAGAACCTAAATATAGCTTAGAAATGCTAAAAAGCTTTAGGTTAATGAAAAGCAACGCCTTAAATTTATGGCCACCTAGCATTCTTTTAGACACTTGCTTGTCTTTAGAAGGGACTGGGGGTGTAATTTGAGAGGATCGGTGCTATTTAGAAACCAGGGAACATACATGTTCAGTTCCCCCAAATCACTACTTGATTATTTTACCAGAATATACATTAAACTGAACACTTGGGTGCCAGCGAAGTTCCTGGCAGGGCTGTTGGCCTTTCCTGTGGCTCTGCGGGGTACCTGGGCGTAGCGTGAGTCTCATGGCTCCTCCTGGGGTACTTTTTGACCACCAGATGTCACGCAAGCACCGTCACAGCAGCGTGCGCTCTGCACGTCGGCTCCCCACGAACGGCTTGACCGAGGCACGGGGTCTTCTGGTTGCGTGTCGCCTGCCACGTTGGTCGTTGTGTTCTTGCACGTTTCTCAGCAAAATCTGCACCACACTTGCAAAAAGAATGTGTATGCTAAGGCAAACACCGCCCTTCCTTCCACCCTCCATCAAATCCACTGAAAATCCCTCTGTATCAAACATGTAAGTGTTTGGCTCCGGCATGATTACTCCGGAGTCCCATCAATTTTACAAATTGACCGAAACATTTTTTGGTAGAGAAGTCTTGCATACCAGAAGTCTTTAGTCTGATCAAACTGCTGCCTTACTATAGATCATGACTGTTATTTTTATAGCTCTGTATTACCATGGCAAATGCTGGTGGTAGTGGGGGAGAAACCACATCAGTAGCTACTTCTGTCTGATTTGTGGTCATAGGCTCATAACTTGACATGGTTTTGCAAATAACTAAACAGAACCAGGAATTCGTTTAGGGGGAAAAAAACGTCCCCAAAAACTGCTGCATCAAATATCTTGTGTGGAGAGTCTGACTTGCTCTCAGTTTGGATCTTTTAACGGAAAATGGTTCAGAGCAATGGGAACCAGTTGCCCTCTGCTAGGCAGTTGGGATGTGCTGTGGCTGTCAGCCACTGCTGAGTGCTGTGACAGCCTCTGGGCCATGAATTTTTTGGAATTTTGATTTAATTGCTGGTGTCTGCTCAGGCTTTAGCCTAAATTTAGTAGCGTTCAGGGCTGCTTTTTCTCTGCAATACCTTTATAAATTCCTGTATAATCTGATCTCTAATTTTAAAGCCATCTGTCATTTTTGAGCTATATATTTTCTGGCTTTAAAAGGCCTCGTTGAAGGAAAATTTAAATTCAAGGCCTACTGAAAACGCATTTTTCTTTAAATTATTCATCAGTTAAAATGTCTTTGAACTTCTGTTTGTGTAGCTGCCGGGTGTAGGGGTGCAGATGGCGGGGTGGGGTAGGATGCCTGGGTTAATACTGGCACCAGAGCCAGATGCCCATGCCACTGGGCCTTGGTGCTGAGCCCAGGGGCACCAGCAGGAGCTTGCTGCCTCAGCACCCACCCCATCACCAGCCCTCTGGGGATGTCCCCTGTCTGTCACATGCCGTCCTGCTCCTCTTCACTAGGTGGCATTGCCTCCTAGTCTAAAAGTTTCTAAATACTTCATTAATTATGCTAATCCACGCAGTGGACAGAAAGTGAACTGCACTGCGATGGCTTTGCCCTTGTATCCTTTTTCCATCTACTTCGCTGATGGGATTTCTCAGGTTGACAGAGGTCTGCAGCGTCCTTGTCCCAGTTGTGGCAGATCTGGGTCTAGGGAAGGCTTTGGCTTGGAGAATTTCAAGGAGTGCGTTGGGAAAATGCTGCACCTCCTGACCTTGCTGCTGATAGCCAGCTCTGCTCCGCGGTCCCTAATGCGTAAGTCAATGCCCTTCTCGAGTTACTGATCTGCTCCAGGTTTATCATCTTCACTAAAAAATGTTAATGTACTTGCTGTGTGGGGTAGCTGGAGAAGGTTTGCCTGTCCTCAAACAGGAGCTAAGCGCGTTGATGTGGGGATCCTTTCTGGCATCTGACTAACTGATCAGGCAGTAGGAGATGCGAGGCGGATACAAGGCGGTTTTGATGGAAATTTGTTCGTTTGTTCCCCAGGTAGCCTTGTCATCTTGCATTCTTCAGCCCTTCCCTGCCTCTTTCTCTCCCTCCTCCTCCTCTTAGCCTTAATGATCAGACCTGTCAATTAAGGGCTGAAGCACGGTGAATTTATGATGCCTGTCTGTTGCCAGTGAGAATTAATTGGAGCCTTCGGTAGGCATTAAAGCGGAATTTTGGCTTCAGGGGCCTGTTGAAGTATCAGGACTATGCAGTTCGCCCATAGGACAGCAAGGTCTCTGCGAGGTGTAGGTGCCAGGTCCCGTCATGTGCGAAGCTGCAGGAACCTGCCAGGCTGCCAAGTGCCAGACCTGCTGGAGGCAACGGGTAGCAGGGTGTGCTCCCCTCGAGGAGGGTAGTGGTGCCGCTTCCCAACGGCTGTGTAAGTACCTCCTGGCCCTAAATTCCAGAGGGCTTCTCAGCTTGTGATATTGGTGCTGGCTTCCCTTGGCAAACTGTGGAAGTGTCGCATCTGAATTTGGAGCTCCTGATGCAGCTCAGTCCTGAGCTGGGCCGAAAGCCGTGTGTCGCCTGGTGCTGGGGTGTCAGTAGAGCCACGCCGAGCTCACACGTAGCCCTGCTCTGCTCTGATGAAAAGACAAGGCAAAGTAGTTTTTGAACATGACTTTTCATGAACGAGCAAGATAAAAATAAATGTAAATTAAAGATCCTGTTTCTCATGTGCATTTTATTAAAAACTACAGAGTTGTTCATTCTTGCTGTGTAGTATAATTGCTAAAATATGATTTGTAACCAAATATAGCTGCTTGCATTAAATATGGCACTACTTCGTACAGGGAGGATGATATGGTAAAGGAATGCTCATTTAAACAATTACATAGCTCGATTTTTGTATTCAAAACCTTAGCTTTTTCACTTTCAAAATGCGAATGTTACATTTAGATGGTTTTTAATCTGCATTTTGTTGAACCGCACTCGGATGAAGATGGGCATGCAATTAAAATATACAAAATACTTTTAAAACTGGTTAAATACAGAAATGAAGCTTGTCAAACCACGTTTTGCATTACTAAGTGATTGACTAGAAGGCAATGAACATGACAGATCCTGCTCACAACAGTACGCATTTCATCAGGTATCTGGGGCCTCCGTAGCTGTGAAGAGGAGTTCCAAAAATCACTTATGTGCGAGACCAGGGGTCTGTCTGTGTTTACTGGTTGGGTGCCTACAGCTTTTTGAAATGGTTTGTGTGACTTCTCTTTTCTTCCAAGAGTCTATAAATCGTAGCTCTCATCCTTCCCCAGAAGCTTGCATTTCCTGGGAGAGCAAGGGCAGGAAGACTCCCTGGTTCCCCGGTCCTGAGCTGGGCTGGGTGAAAATCCTCTTGCCTTGCACTTAGTGGCTGGACTGGAAACTGGTAGCAGAAATGAGCTTTCTGCATGATAAAATGTGTAAATACTTGGATTCAACTATAAAAATTCATGCCTTGTTCCAGTCTAAAGACTGACACTGACTGCTAGCTGTATTATAAAGTTAAGGGTGCTTTCTTTCTGATTATGCAACCCATTAAAAATCCCACATCCCTGACACCCTGAAGACTGAGTGAAAGCAGCGTATTTCCATTGATTTAGGTAATTCATTACACTCCATTTTTTTTTGCTTTGATGCATGCTGTTGCATTCAAAATTAGAAACAGGATATATTTTTAAAAAAGGGATGCAAATGTTTGATTCAAATCACTTTGTTAAGCTTTTAAGAAAAAAATCTAGTTGTCAGTGACCTGAGAGGAGAAAGTGGAGGCTGCGAGTTGGTTGCTGCTGTGCTATTCGTGGCACAGCTCCCAAGATCTCCTTGTTTCTCCCTTAAATATTTGCTGGCTGAAGCTCGATGTTGATTAGCAAGTCAGAGTGTAGTGGCAGTCCTCGAGTGCAGGAAAATGCCTTTTCAAACCTCCTCACTGGTGTTTCCCAGGGACTTCAAGAGCGAGTCTCATGTTCGTATCTTTAATTCCTAAGGACCCCTCTTGTGCGAGCTAGATATAAGCTGCTTCAGAGATGTGGCTAAAAATCAATAGTCCTGGAAAAGAGTAAACAAGTTCCCTCTGATCTGAGATGAATGTCTCCAAGAGCCTGCGAGGGGCTCTGGGGAGGACCATCAAAACCATCCTCACCCCCACCCCAGTGCAGGACTTTTCATTCAGGGAAGGGAACAATTGCATTTAATTTGGAAAGCTTGGAGGAAATGATCTCTTCCCTTAGAGTTTTTTGGGTCATTTGGAAGTCTTACGTAATTTCAACCTTATCTATAAAAAAAACTTGCCTTTCATTAGGTGTCTCCAAAGCCATGCTTCTGAAAGCTCATTCAACAAAATGTTTTAAGATTTTATTTCTGTCCCAAAGGTGAAAAAAAACCAACTTCAAAATGTCAGAAATGCCGTTACCTGACAAGCTCTGTTTTTTGTAAGGTCAAGAATAAATGATGGATACTGTAACAAGTGTTTGCACTGTTAGTTTTTAAAATATATATATGCAATGCCCAGGTTCGTAAGTGGAGTGTGCCTTTTAGAAGCTAAAAAACAGCAGCGGAAAACAAGAGTCCTTGGTCTGCTCCTTGTTTCCTCTGAAATTGATTTTTGTTTTAAGTTCTTGTGGTGTAAATGATTTTAATGAAAAGGAGAAAATTACTAGGTAGAGTTTATCATCTGGAATATATAGGCTTAGATGGCTTCTTGAAATACAGAAGGCAGGTGAGCAGAGCTGCGAGCGCCCTAGGGAGATGGTACCAACCCTTTCAAAAATAATAATAACAATAATAAAGATCAGTCCTCATCCTGCAAGTTGGCTGGCCTGGTGCAGCCACGAGGGTTGGGGCCGTTGTGAACGGCCATCCCACAGCCCCGCTGCAGCCGTGGCCTCTGGCCGTGGGAGGCTGCGTGGAGGCCGGGCCCCTTGCCCACAGCCCTGTGAGAGGTGAGGAGACCCCTCCGATGAGGGGCTCCTCCGTGCCTCCCTCTGGCCCCCGACGTGCTTTCTCCTCCCTGCCAGCAGCGGTTTGCCCTCCTGCTTTGTGAAGCTGAAAGCTGGGCAACCCGTCATTCCCCTACCAAAGCTCATGCTTGGTCCTCCCAACCTCGTTTTCTCAAAAATGAGATGGGGAAAGCACGTGTTTGTGGAGGGAAAGGGAATTAGGGGACTTGAGCAAGGTTATGGTCCATCCCATGGGATGCCCAAGCATTACAGGCCCAGCTCAGCAGAGCATTTGCATTTGGCCTTCAATTCTGCCAATTCCTTGCTTGGATCAGGAATTTCTTCCATAAGGCATCTTTCTAATGGTGATTTCAGAGGGACACGTCCAAACGCCCGCTGTAATTAGCAGGGACCGACTCGGTAGCCAAACACGGTGACTACAGGAGAAAGCTGTGGGGAAGGCGAGGCTGGTGAGCCTCTGGCACTGCTGCTGAGGCCTGCCCTCCTGGGCACAGGGGGACAAGTTGTGACTCCCCTTTTCTGATCCTCTGCCTGGTCACCTCCATGTGGGTTTGGCCCAGGGCTGCCCTGGTTGTTGAGCCTGTCCTCGGGGACACTTCTGCTGCTTCCTCCACCATCAGCGCGGTGCGAGGCACCTCCGCGGCCCCAGGCCTCGCTGCAGCCAGCAGGAACCTCCGCTGACTCCAGCGGGCGTTAGAGGGGGTCCGTAATGCTTTGCAGACCAATTTTCTCTCTGTTATTGTTTTAAACTCCCTGTTAGCCATTCCTGCTTCCCAGGTTTCCGTGTGTTTCAAATTATTTTCCCTAGAGGCATCAACGGCATTTTTCCAAATTGAATCTCATTTATTTTCTACCCAGGTTTCCAATCTCTCTGGGGCCCTTTGTATTATTTCTCAGTCCGCACTGCCGTGTACAATATATCCTAATTTAGTATCGTCTGTGAATTATATTAGCATGCCCTTTAGTTCCTCTTGTATTTAATGAAGATATTTCCAGGAAAAAAAAAAATCTAAACTACATGTTATTAAAATAAGAAGGTAGCGTCTTAAAAACTCCTTTGTGGGTTTTGAATATGAATTCTAAGTCTTTTTCAAAGAAGTCTTCAACATTTTTAAGAGAAATTAAAACCTTCAAAATATGGAAGTTGGTAGGTATAAAAAATTAATCAGTTTTTCAATTAGCTGAGACCTCTGTCCCTGCATAGTGAGCTCTGCACAGTGCAGTCTCCAAGGGTGATGGAGACACTGTCTGTGGTTTTGCAGCATTTTTATTTTTTTTTAACCAGCACCAAACATATGTTTGAATTTCTCAATAAATTTGTTCGCTTTCCCTTCGTGACCTTTTTGGGTTTGCTGTCTGTGGCTGTTCTAGCAAACATGTACACTGGCAGGAATGATGCTGAAGCAGCATATTTTAATGCAAACTGTGCAGGCTTATTCATAGGAAGTGATTTTCGAATTCATAATCATGAATATTTGCACTGTAAGGTTGATTCTGTTTTGAGCATTTATTTATAAGCTAAGGAGCGCTGCCTGTCGGTGCCAGGATCGGAGAGCATCATACCTCTGTGACAGGGAACGAGCCATGCTATGGGAGCTGTATGTCCTAGCAAAACAGCTCAGATTTCTGGCTGTGAATAGGGAAATAACACTGGCTGCAGGCAATTTGCTGGGGATACGTATACTGAAATATTTGCTGCATAATTTCTAGCAATGAGCAATTTCATGGAGACTATGATCTGCTTGTGAACAGAAATAAGGTGTAAATTGGATGAATAAATTGTTGTCTGCAAATGGTTTGCAAGCTCTGAAGGACTTTTTGAGAAGTGCTGCAGCTCGCTGGTGTCTTCAGTCCTTTGTGTACTGGTGGTTAGACCCTGTGTGCAAACAGGTACTGGGGAGAGACGTCTCAGATGCCCTGTACTCTGGCGTGTGCTGACTGCTGCCCCCCAGGCAGAATCTCTGTACCTCTCAGGTGGAGGAAGCTGCGCTGAGCAGGGTTGGGGATGCTGCATGCAGAAAGTCTGGTGGTCACTGGCTGCTCAGAAAATTCCTGCTCTGTTTTATCCTGAAGCACAGGGATAGGTGTGAGTTGGGAATGGCAGCACTGTGCATCTTTCCTGCCCTTGGGGAGCAGGGACGACTGGTGTCAGAGCCTGCAGGCTGGCTGGCCTAATGGGCTTCAATCAATGCCTGGGTTTCTCCATCCCCTTTACATTGTTATCGCTATCTTTTGGCATCACGAAATGAGCCTTTTCCCTGCAGATGTAAGGGTTTCCCCACCCCCCAGGGCTGTGGCACAGGGGATGTACCAGGGACATCCCTGCTGCCTCTGAGGGCTGGGCTGGGGACGCTGCGGGTGCCGCTGCCGGCTGCTGCTGCGCTGGTGTGCAGCAGCTGTAGGAAATTAGAGGAGCTGTGGGGTTATTTTGGGAAACACCAAGGGAGATCCCCGAGGTTTCCGGAGAAGAAAACTGGCTCGGATCTGCCTCCTGCCACGCCACACGGCTCCCTGCCTGGTTCCACATCAGCCCTGCCTGGCGTGAGGCATCCCCCGGACAAAACCACGGGATCCTACAGGAGCGATGCCATTGGGGACCACTGGGAACAACAAGGGGTCCAGCCCTGGTGCTCGGGGACTGCCAGGTAGGTCTTTGCTGGGATGTCCCTCGCTTCTCACTGCTGCCATGTGGCACGTTGCTGTGTGTGTGGGGCCTGATGGCGGGTTTGGGGAAAGGGTGTAGGGTATGCATGCCTGCCTCCTGTGTCAGGAGATGTAACTGCTGCATTGTCTCACAGGGTTTTGAAGGCAGTAAAGCTAAAACCTTGCCCTCTTCACCATTACCTGGTGGAAACCTGAGGCCCTCAGGACTTTTCCCCATCTGTTTCTTACTTGTGTGTGCAGAGAGAGGCCTGGCTTTAAAAAGTAAAAAAAATAAACCCACTCATCTTGTGAACAGGGGCACGGTTCCCTTTAATTTCACCTGAGCAGATGAGAGCCCAATTGCTTCTCCCCAGATGCTAATTCCTGTCTTTCATGCAGCTAAAACCTTCCAGAAAGAGTGTCTAAAAGCCACATAACGCGAAGTGGAAATGTTTGTACTGGGACTCGTGCATTAGTGCGTACAGGTGTGGAGGGAGCTGGGCCCAGCTATCTCCTTAGCAGCTTCAGGCCTGAGGAAGCTGCTCTGCATTTGTTCTCCCTGCAGGCTAGGACCACCTTTTGTCTCCAAACCTTCCCTGTGGGTCAGTGTGGTGACAGGAGCTCAGCCTGCAGGGTGGCATTGTGTCCCATGAGCAGGCCTGACTGCAACCTACACCCTCCATGGGGTGGCTGCTCCGTGCAGGCAAAATGGGGTGAATTGCCAGCAGGCTGGTTCAGGTGACCTCGTTCCCCATTTTGAAGTGGTCCCAACCAGCAGGGAAATGTCACCAGGGGTTCCCCACACCTGTCCCTGCCCAGTCGGGTGATTCCTCAGGTGCAGGGTGCTCCTGTCCTGGGGATGGAGCCAGACCTGTCCCTCCCCACCCGGCGCTACAGGCCAAATACCGAGTTCTCTGACCGAGCGCCCTTCCTCCCCTTTATCAATAATTTTAATCGTTTTAATAACGTCCCCTTGCACGGATAGGATTACAATTAGAAAATGTCAGAGCCTTGTTATCATCTAATTAGAGTCACATTTCAGCAGAAGAGAAAGGAAAATCTTCAAGCGCTGCCCTGCGCGGGGAAATGGGAAGAGCGTGATGATTTAAACCAGCTGCGGGCCGGGCCCTGCGCAGCCCTGCCTGGCCGAGACGTGGGGTGCAGAGCAGGACGGGGCCGTGGGCCCCGGTCGCAGCCCTCTGAAGCAATCAGCACAAACTGCTCCCAGACCACTCCTGCAAAGCTAAAAACTCTGCCGCGGTCCAGTAAAAACAATCACGCTGTCAGGTTCGCCGTCTAACAGCTTCAACAGCTGAGGGGGTCAGAGCAGCAACACAACACAAAACCAAAATAAACACCACCTCGCTCTGCCAAAAAGCCTTTATCACTCTTCTGGGAAAGAGGGAGGCGTTTTCAGACGGCTTTAACTTTTTTCTTTTTTCTTTTTTTTTTTCTTTTTTTCTGTTGTTTGTTTTTGTATGCTTAAATGTGAGCGGGGAGCCTCGTCCCACCGTTCCCCTGAGCGGTGACAGCATGCAGCGGTGCAGGGTTTCCTCTGGGCAGGAGGGCCTCTCCGAGCACCCGCTGCCAGGCTGGGACCCTGCCCGTTCTCCCCTCGAAGCTGCCAGCTCTGTTTGGCCTTGGCTCTCCCGCTGGTCTTTGCAGCATGTCCCATCTGGGGAGGAGGGTACGTGGCCCTGAAGGACCTTTTTTCCCCTATGTGTCTGGCAACCTGAATGCTTCTAAGGGTCTGGCCTTAACCTCCCACCCCAGGGATGAAACATGTCCCCCCTCTTGTCTCTTGCCTTCAGGGGCCCGTGGAAGGAGCAGGAGGACCACAGCCACCTGCTTTCATGCCGCTCATGCGAAGCTCACCGGCATTACACCGGCATTTCGTGATGGGAACACCTGCTGTGCAAAGGGGCCCGGACCCTGGCACCAGCCAGCCCCACATAATAAATAACAACAGTAAAAATAGTTATCGCTTATATAGCGCTATACATCCTCAGGATGCCGTAAAACCCCAACAGCTTAATCGCAAGCCGCTCTCTTGATGTTTACAGCGAGCTGAAATTTTTGGTCTCTGAGCAAAGCGTATTTTCCGGTGCCAAGAGCTACGTGCGGCTCAGTTAGCAGCTCTGGCAGGGAGCAGGATAAGGCTGCATCGGAGGCACTTAAAGCTCCTATGTGACAGCAGCAAGGTAGAGGTGTCAGCCCATGGCCTGGCGCGAGGAAGCGGGGACGTTTGTGTGACAGCTCCTGGCGTGGGACTGGCTGCGTTTACACAGACGGGTGGGTCAGCAGGATGCGGCCCCACGCCTGGCAGTGACAGTCATCGAGGGTGGCAGGGGGCTGCCAGCACCAGCAGCGCCTGGGGCCAGCAGTGGTAATTCTGCCCCCTGGTAGGGACTCCCCTCCACCTCTGCTGCTAATTTTACACAAGCTGCTTGTTTTAGAGGAGCTCTTTAAGCCATCATCCGGACAGAGAACCCTTGGTGAGAGCCCAGGCTCGAACCCAGCCAGGGCCTAGGCATGAAGTGGATCCAAATCTCAGTTCCCCAACATTTTGGGGCAGGGAGAACCACTCACCTCTGCAAGCTGCGATGAGCAGAAGTGGCACAGGAGGTTTGGATGTCAGGGATTTTTCATTTGTTTTTTGCTGTGTATTTTTTTTTTTTTTTCTCCAGATCTGTGTGATCCAAATGCTTTCCAGAGCCTGGTGAAGGCGAGGAGAGGGGGGTTTCTTTAATCAAAATGAAAACCATCTCTGATTTCCTTTTAAAGCGTGCTAAAACATTTCATTCGACCTGATGCGAAGCGTTGCATTTCATTTTGAGTTTTAATTAATTTTATGATCCTTTAATTAAGCTAATTTCAAAGGAAAAACGTTTCTCTTAAAACTGAAAGTCAAAACATTTTGAAGATCATCCCTGCCTCTAAAACACCGCTTAAAAGCATCAGATGTTCTGCTCTCTTTCTAGAAACACAGGTTAATTCCTGCCTTTACAGAGTCTCCAAACGCTTTGGGAGTTAAAACTAAAAAGAGGGCCTTGTTCCTCCGCAAGTGAGCGCTGCTGCCTGTGATCTTGGGATGAAAAGGGAGACGGTCTCATCTCAGACCTTGCCTACTCCTGAAAACGTTCAGGGCGCTGGAAGGCAGAAAGGGAGCCTGAGCCCTTCTGTGGTCGAGGGCTGGAGGACCTGAACCAGCCGGGGAGATTCCTCCGCTGGCCCCAGGAAGCGTCGCCACCCGCAGTGCCTTACCGTGGAAAACACCAGTGATGATGGCAAAGCACCTCGCGCTGCTCCGAGTCAGTGCTCGGACACGGGCACAGCACGGGACTTGAGATGGAGCCAGCGGAGACATTTCCTGCTGGAGAGCAGAACTCACAGTAAAAGGGGCTTTGTCTGCCTGTATTTCTTGGTTTCTGCCATGGACTATGGGTGTTCGCATGAGCACAGGAAAAGAGCTTCAGCTCGGCTGTCAGAGGGCTGAGTCCCTGCCAGCTCTGGCATTGAGCACTGCTGGCACCGCAAGTACCTGAGATCGTCTGACGATTTCCCAGCTTTTAGTTTTGCTTTAATGCATTGCCTTTTTCAGTCAATTAAGAAAAAACAATCACAGACTTTAAGGTATGTAAATGTTTACATAATATTGTGGCCAGTAAATCTCACTCTGAGGTCCCATGCGTTTCTCTGAGGCATCTGGGCACACCTGAGCTTGAGGCAATTCCTATGTTTAGAGGCCAAAAAAATAAAAGCATTAAGAACTTCCAACAGTCTGCACCATGGGCTCAGGAGGCAGATGCTTGGCTGCTGCTCCTCTGCTGTCCCTCAGCACACAGAAATCGGTAACGCCAGCATGAAGGAGACCATCAGACTCTGCTGGGCCTTAAATGAAGAAACCATTTGCTGGCCACCGGCAGAGCTTGGGCACAGCAACCCCTCACCAGGAGTCCCCTGCCCTGTGCTGGTAGGCTCAACCAGAGACAACCTCCAGCTCCACGGTGCCCATAATTGCCAATTAAAAGACCACAGGAGATGGAAAGAAGGTGCTGGGCTGGGGAGACTTGGCTGGTGCTGAACCCATAGATGGAGTGAGACTGCGTGGAGCTCAGAAATGATTTGGGAATTCAGCAGCAGCCATGCCCCTGGAGGGGTTGTCACATGGCTGGCAAGGTAGGCTGTTGCTTTTTCTAGATCCCGTGTTGGTGTTTCCTGGTATGTGAAGTTCAGGCTAGAGCTGGACAGCTGGATGTCAGTCCACCTTTGCGTCAGGCAAAAAATTTCGCTGGGACATCAGGAAGGTGGCGATGGAGCAGCCGACCGCTGTTGCACATCACTGGTTGTGTGTGGTATTGAAGGGAGAACAGGTACCAGGTGTACCACCTGCTTGGGGAAAGCTGGCACTTCCTTAGCAGGAGGTAGCCTTTTGCCATGTGAATTTCAGCGTGGCAGGGGCATGCGGATGCACGCGGTCCCTTGGCATGCACAAAGCAGCGTTTTGCCCAATGTGTGCTGCTGCCTTAGCTCAGCCGCTGGGAGCACATCTCCCGGTGCCTTCGCTCTGCTCCGAGCCCAGCCCTCAGAGGCGTTTCTCTGTGCCAGCACTCCTGGGTGCATTTTCTCTGCTCAGATGATCAAAAGTCAGCACTCAGAGGCTGGCAGAGCAAAACACCTTCCTTGGGATGGCATTTGCATTTGAAAGGCAGGATGCCTGTTTCAGGGACCTTGCTATTGCACAACCTCCTTCTCTTAAAGTCTGCTGGCTGCCTCCTCTCAGTGCTTAACTTGGGGCTCTGTGCTCTGATCCCAGCAACGTGCGTCTGGCTTGAAGACAGCCCTAATCGTCCTCTCTTGGGGTGTTTTGGGGAGCCACTGAACTCTGGCACAAATTGCCATGCTTGGAGGCCGGCTGTAATTTCTGTCCCGCTGCCCCCGGTTCCTGGGAACTCTCCTGGCAGTCAGCAAACACTATGAGTCACGCTCGAGGAAGCCAGCTCCACTTCAGCCTAGCATGATATTTTGGTTAGTAAGGGGCTGGCACGAGAGCTGAGAGGTTCCTGGTCTGTGCCAGGCTGCATACTTTGTTTCCCCTCTGCACTGAGCTCTTGCTCACTGCCGGAGCCTCGGGGGGACTGCAGGGTGCTGGGGGGCACGCTCGCACCCCACCTGTAATGAAATGGGGGTGGGAGGCTCCTGCCAAGTGGCTCAGCCCCCACAGGACAGCAGGGTGCTCACGGCCCTGCTCTCCATGCAGCGCTGGACCCGCGGCCGGTCCTTTGTAGCCCAGCCCCGTCTGGCCCTCGTTCCAGCGCGCATGAATTTTACGGCTGAAAGTTTTGCTTTTTTTGCCTAGAAACCCGGGCAGCTTTGCGGGAGTGTGACTTAGGTACCCAGACATGTGGGCGAGATGGGAAATTGCATACGCTCACACCTACATACGTGTGTGCAAGCTGGTACGTGCTTAGAAATGCAGGCTTGTATGGGCTGCGCCTACTTCTGGAGATGCCTGGTTAATTTATCAACCGAGGAGCTCCATCTCGCTACAAGTCTCATTTCCATATTCTTTCCAGATGGTCAAGATGCCACAGAGACAGTTTCTAAGCAAATAACTCGCTTCTTCACGCAGCCGACCATCAGCCTCGCCACTTGCTGCCCCAGATGGCTGGAGAGCCGGCGACGGTGCCCGGGCAGTGAAAGCGAGCGCGTCGCCGCGTCAATACCAGAACCGGGGCGGCACGGCGCGGTGGGACGAGACCTCTGCCTCGCCTCTCCTGCCTCAGGGTGAGCAGCTGCTGCTGTTGGGACCTGGAAAGGGCCTGGGGTCTGTCCGTGGGTCCCTCGGAGGGAGGCCGGGCGCGAGGCCGGGCGAGGCGGTGGTGTTGGGGCGAGGCTGAGCGAGCTGCGGCAGGTCGGGGAGGCTCAGCTCCCGCGGAGCGCCGAGCTCCTCCGCTGCCTCCCGATCACGAGTTAAAAACCGAGAGGTTAAAAGCATTTAATTATGCTGATGCTTTCCCCCCTGGATTAAACAAGAGGATAAATAGACTACAGCGTGTTTCCTTGGATTTGATTCTGTTTCTTAAACAAGCGAGGGGAGGCAGGAGGCTAAGGATCCTTGGCAGCTGTCACGTTTTGCTTTTGATGGTGTCAGTTCTGTCTGTTCGGAGGTGTTTCTCTTGCCACTGTCAGCATTTTCCGGAGGAGGATGAATTCATTGATACAGTCTGTTTGCTGTCCACATATTCACAGTTCATGTGTTACATTTTACATAAAGTAAACTTAGCAAGGGGAAAACTAATTCTGCAATTCTTCAAAGCTAATGTAGAGTAAATATATTCTGACACTGACAGGTATTTCTTATTAAATAGCTCTGAACTGCAGTACTAGGTTCTGCTTAAGTGGCATTATTCTCCCTGAGCAAAGACAGTTCATTTATTAGTCATTCCAAAAACCAAATAACAAATATTATTCTCTAAGCAAACTAAACAAACCATTTAAAAGGGGCCTGTCTGAAATGATTAAAGTACAGTGTCTGAAAAGCAGCTGACATTTTAGTGCCAAAATACCATATGGAGACTCAACTGCTTTATTAACATGCTTTGACCCAAGCTGCAAAATCTCCCAACACCTTTGAGCAGGGAGGAGCAGCCTTCCTGTGTGCACGGGAGAAGCAGAGGCGAAGCTTTCTGCCAGTTCTTAAGATGTCATTTTGGCACGGCGAAGAGCGAGGTGCAATAATTGAGGGGCTGGATGCGAGCAGATTTTTCGATTTCTGCCAGAGATACGCTGTAAAATAATTCAGCGAAGCTGAAAGCTTGGGCTTTCCATTTACACCATAAAAAATAAATATATAGTGTTTGCCTTGCCTTCTTACAGCTCTCTCTTTCTCTTAACTAAATATTTCCTTTCTTCTGAGCATCAGACATTACTTCTAGCTTTCAGGCATGCAAAATAAGAGTGCACGAGCTTGTAGGTGTTTATTTACGGTCTGCGGGGGGCTGTGCTCCTGTGTTTGTGGATCCCCAGCTCAGCTCGGAAGATTTCCTTCACGAGATGGCCGGAATGGCAGCAGCTATCCGCTGACCGAGGCACAGCCCTGCGAGGGATGGCTGCTCCCCTTCCTGGTCAGTCCTCCTGAGCCCGGCCTGCACACACGTTGCTTGCGTCTGGCCCTGGATTTCCTTTCATTTTTAAACCAACGTTGTCATTATTCGGACAAATTCACTGGAGAGCGAGAGCAAGTAAGTTTTAGCCTGAGGTTTGTTCACAAAACGTCGCCTGCAGATGTGTCCTTTCTTGCTGGCTCTGAGCAGGGCAGCTTGAGTTGGCAAGGATGAAAATAATATAGGAGTTATGCAAGGAGTTTAATAAAAGCGAGCAGATACCGAGCTGCCGTGCGTTATTAACTTGCTTCTCTGGGATTAGGTAGTTCTGGGCAAACGAGGAGGTAACGGTCCAGGTTTGCTTTCCTTCCGTGTTGTCCCAGTGACAGAAGATTACTCCACTTTGGGGATTAGCTGATGACATTATATTGCCAGGGTAACGATGCACGTGCTGATGTAATTCCAGACATTTGGTCGGGTCCGGCCCTCCTGGCGCGAGCCTCCCCTCGCTGAGCACCCCGCGGCACGTTTCCAGGCTTGCTGCCGGCCACGCTCCGTCTGCCCGGGCAAGGAGTACCCACTGCCCACAGCTCCTCTCCTCCTCGCTGCGAGCCCTGGGAGGCACGGGAAGTGCTCGGAGCTCCTGGACGGACAGAGAAAATGGTTCAATACAACACTTTAAGTAGTTCCTCTTCGGAGAGAGGGTGAGTGTGTGGGTGAGAAGGGCACCCTGGCCATGGCCATAGTGCTGTGGTTGCAGCGCGTCAATGCCAACAGCAGAAGCACTTCGTGCTTCCAGTGGCACTGATGCGGACAGCGTGCTGGAGGGAAAATTAAGGCCAATGCCTTCTTGAGCTTGGGGAGGGGTGCAAGGCACTGCCTTAGTACCGGGCAATGTCACTGTTCTGCCACCCCAGGCACGGCTCTCCCTCCCCTGGCCAGGCAGGAGGCAGTGGGATGAGAACGGTGTCAGCAGCCCGCAGCACCACGGAGGAACAACTTCTTTAATCTGACATCGAGACCAAGGGCTGCTAATGAGGAGCCCGGGCTTCAGTTCCTATGGCAACTTGTGTTCCTGGAAATGCAAAACAAAGTGCGAGAAGGCGCCGGTCCTGCTCCCCGCTCCGCTCGTGCCTGCTGCCCGGCACACGGTGCAGGCTCTGCGCGGTGCCGGCGTGGCTCTGGCTGCAGCCCCGTGCCAGCACAAGGATGGGGACATCCAGCTGCACCGCCGGCTCGAGCGGCTGCGATTGCAAGTGGCAATTTGCTGCTTGCTCCTCAGATAGCATCTCTGGGGCCAGCTGGGTTCCCTATAAACTTTTATAGAAAATATAAAATGACATCTGGAAACCTATGGCGGAGAGGTTTTCATTCCTCCTGTAAGCAGGGAAGAGCCTTGCCCTCTCTTAATTTCTCGCAAATGTTATTGTCAAGCTCAATGGAGAGAACAAAACCGGTAATTGGGCAGCCTGGCTGTTGGAAGCTCTCCCCACTCCTGCTCCAGCCTCGGAGCCGCTCGGAGCCGTACGGCTTTTTGGAGAACAAGTACAACCTCCAGCCATGCAGCAGCCTTGCAGCCATTTGCAGCCCCCATTGCAGGTACAAGAACTCATTTTTGATGCGCTGAGCCTAGAGCAAAGCCAGGGTCTGGGCCAGGAGCGCTGTTTCCCATCCCTCGCTGCTCACTGGTGTGGGGGCATCCTGCTCAGGTACCCAGCAGGAGCCTTAAATCCAGGTTTTCCCCAAACGTGCCCGCTCCCAGCAGGAAGGCAGAGGAGGCGCGGGCGTGAAGAAGCATTCCAGCTGATTTGGCCTTAGGGAAATCTGTCGGTAAGTGAAAGCCTCTGCAGCAAGCAGGAGCTTGGCGTTAATTAAGCTGCAGCGGGGCTGCTGGCACAGAAACCTGTCGAGCTTTGGGGGGATTATTTCATCTGGGGGATGCTGAGAGATGCAGAGGAGCAATGGGGTCAGCTCGAGGCATCTGCGAGCGCCAGTGCCGGCATTCATCAGCCAAGGCATGGTGGTGTGCTGCCGGGGGGCAGAGGAAGCCTTGGGAGGGGTGCGAGGGTGTTAGACAAGGGATAGGAAGAACAGGCGTACAGTAAAACATAGTAAGGCGACACAAATGAAAACCTACGCAGGTTTGTAGAAGGAGTGAAGCTTAGAAAGTAGATGCATTAGCAGCCAAAATAAAATATATATATGTAAAAAAAGAAACCACCAAGATTTTGACGCAGCAGCCGTTTCCAACAGATGCTGCAGGAAGGAGGATCAGCTGCCTGCTACGTCTGCGCATTGCTGGGAGGGGGGAGATGCTCCAACGGCACCGGGAGCAGGGAGGGGTTTGTGGGGTGCCTGGCACCCACCTTGTGCCGTTGAGAACGTGGGTGCTGCCCCCAGCTCCCCACTTCGCCTCGCTGCCTGTCCCCACCCCACTGCTCCCACATTGCCTTGTAATTCGTGTGCCCACTGGTTGCTTGCAGCCCTCCCCAAAGGACTTGGACTCCCCTTTCCTCCCCAGAAGCCCCTTTCCTCCCCTGCCTGGCCGGGGATTTGCGTTCTCCCTGCTTGCCCTCCAGCAGCTCCCCCAGTTCCTCACGTCTCGCCCCTGGCAGGATCAGGCCCCGTTCCCCATCTCTCCTGCCCCTCTCCAACCTCGCTCGTGTTTATAAGCTTCAGGAGACCAACTCTGGTGGAACGGCTTAGGTTTTTAAATTTTCTCCTTTTTGATGAAGTCAGGGTCTGGGAAGTCCTCGAGGACCGCCTCAAAGGAAGTGTTAGTTTTACGTGCAGAATGAGGCAAAAAATAATCATCTCATTTTTCTCTCTTCGGAGCAAGAACTGTCCTCTCTCTGGCTTGTCTGCCCTCCTCCCTCGGTGTCTGGGAACAGAGGACAAGGTGTCCTCCACCGCCCGGCATTTCCAGAGCCTGCGGCCGTTCCCTACAGGCCCGGCAGGTCCTCGGACCTGCAGCTCCTCCGGTGTCCCCCAGGACCTGGAACAATGGCCTCAGCCGTGGGGTTTGTAGGGGTGAAGGCTGCTGGGCTGGGCACAGGCTATCCCGGCGCTTGGCCAAGGAAATGGTGATGCTTCAAACACCACGCGGGCAGGGGCAGGGCATGGAGAGCTGCCCTCGCTGGCCACAGCTTGGGGCATCACCATCTCTCTCAGGCAGCTCGTGGGACATTGACATGGGACATGAGGTCCCATGCTGTCTTCAGAAGCCAGCAGCTGAATCACGTCCCTGTGCTCCCTGAGCCCTCTTGGGATCCCCCCGTCCCGTGTGTACGCGAGCAAGCTGCCCATGCTGGAGAGAAATGTGCCTGGCACAGGGCTCGCGGCTCCCCTCCGCCACTGACAGCATCCATCGCCCTCGTGCTGCCTGAGCAGAGATTTCAGCCCAGCGCTCGCCTTCCCCGTGACTCGAGGAGCTGACAGCTCGCGAGTACATCCCAAGGAGGAATCAAAAGCGACGGAGCAGGTAGCGCTATCTGCAGTCAGACGGAGTCTCGGCGAAGGCGGTCTCAAAACCGTCTTAGCGGCCAGCGGATGCCTGTCACGGCCACTTGACCTGGAGCAGATGGTTACTGTCTCGCTCACGCGCTGTCTTTGGGGCTCGATAGGCACTTCTGAAGCACAGATAGACGGAGAGCCCTTGCTGGGGACGGGAGGGAGCTGGGTGCCAGGGCAGCGCCGTAAGGACCCACAAGCAGATCCGATGGCAAGCAGGGAGCACGGCGAGGGCTTTTTGGTGGGGGGGCAACACGGCAGCCCCCATCTGTGCTGTGTGAGCACCGGTCAGATGGGGCCAGAGGGGGCTGCGGAAGGGCTTCGTGAGCCGGGGGAGAGCAGGAGCGTGTCACGGGGCCGATGTCATCCGGCCGTGATGTCACTTCTTCGGCAGAGCACTTCCAGCGATAGCAGAGCTTCTGCAGTCTGTCTGCCAGCCTGGCACTCTCTCTGTACAGCGTAATTAAGCAAATGTATTAATAGAAAGGGAGCCTGGGCCTGGGTAATGTTCTTCCGTGACAGACAAATGCGGAGACAAAGCAGACACTTTCTTCAGAAGTACTGCAGGATGCTATTAGCGGGCATCCCGTTACTGCTGTCGCTGCTAGGCAGCGCCGAGCCATTTGCATTTTAAACGAAGCTCCCAGCCCGGGATCAGCTCCGGGAAGCGTGTGAGGCCATCCCTGCGCTGGGGGAGCCCGGGGGTCCGGGGGCAACCTGAGCCAAAATGGGCATCCTGTGGGCTCAGCTCCCAGGGCCACCCCGCAGAGGTGACAGCAGTGTGCCACGCAGTGACACGGCCCTGGCTACGGGGACAACTTCTGCACGTTGGCATCCCTGACGAGGACAATATGCTCCTGTACAGCTCATCCCTGGCAAAACAGCTCTGCAAGCCCTAAAACTGCCAGGTTTCCATTGCTGGCCTCCGTGATGGTCTTAACAAAGTGTGACATAAATATGCCAGGAGAGGGAAGGTGGCTTTCACAGTGTAGTCGAGCACAGCTCGCGGAGAAGGGATCTTTAATAGAAAGGGGTTCATTTCTGGGGACGGTGCTGCAGGAACCAGCCCTTTGGAGGGGTCGGGAGGGGAGAGGGACACAGTGGATGAAAACCGAAGGGCTAATTGTGCGAGTGGTGCGGGGACGCCGTGGTCAGAGCTCCCAGCACACTGGCAGGAGGTTGCTTGGCTACTGCGGCACCACGGGCAGGCAGGGGGAGCAAGCATAAACAGCCGGGAGGAAGGAGGGTCATTAAAGTGTTCCCTAAAGATGCCTAACTAGCAGCAGTGGGAGGAAACAAATAAGGAGGAAAAGTTGGTCTGAGTGCCAGGGAGGAAGCAAAGCTGTTAGGAAGATGGCTGATTTTCTGCTGGAAGCTGTCCCTTACCGCTAGTTTCAGCCGGAGATGTTTTCCTTGCGCAGTTTCTCTCCAGCATCCCCGCTTTCATCCTCTCTCTGCAACTTTCTTATTGAATTCCTCCCCTAGCGAGAAGAGGCTGGGGGGCACGTGGGGCTGCCAAGCTGTGGCAGGTGTTTGGTTGCCTGAGCAGGGAAGTGCCTGTGAGCAACCGAGCTGCTTGGTGACCCTCCCCATGGCACAACCACCGCCCAGACCCACCCGGGCCCACAGCCGGGCTTTGACATTAACCCAAAATCCTTAACGAAGCTTTGCCTGCTCCATCCAGTGCTCCTAGTCAGAGCCCCGGCCGGCGGTGGGCAGGGACAGGTTCATTGCGAGCCACACCGACAGCCCCGGCGCTGAACAACAGTTAGGAGAATTGTTTTAATGAATACATTTCCTTTCAATTGTATGCGAGTAGCGAGATCCCATTAGATCGGGGAAGCAATTAGAGCTAATAAAGATGAACGCGCAGCGCTCGGTGCATGCGGAATAACAAACAGCGAACAAAGGATTCACGAGCGAGCTGCCTCTAATCCAAACAAACGAGGGGCGATGAAAGGCAGAGCGGCCGGGCTGCCCGACGGCACCGCACGCGTCCTCGCCGCCGCACCTGCTGGCAGCAGGGGAGCAGCACTCGGCGTCAACCTCGGCCGCGGGGCCACCAGTGCTGCCGGCCCGATCGCTCTCACAGCCCCCAAAATGTGTGTGCCGCCGGGCAGGAGGTGCCCGTGGGTCCCCAGATCGGGGCTGGCAGGGCGAGGGGCTGGGCTGGGGGGGCCGGGGGCCATCAGCTCTCTCCTGGCTGTGGCTGGGATGGACGATCGGCAGCGAGCGCCTGCCAAAATTCACCGCCCCGATGGCAGGGAGCAGCCTGAAACCATCATCAGTGCCACGGCTAGGTGGAGCGGGGAGGAAATAATAGGCTCTTCACAATGAAGTATTTACACAGTAGGCTCGCAGGAAAATTGGGTAAACCGATAATTACCCAAGGATATTATTGGCTTTGGCAGAGTTAATAATAATTAGTGCTCTTCCTTTTCCAGACTCCTTACTGGAGAGACCTTTTATAATCCGCAGAACACAAAAGACCCAAACCACCAAGAACAGCTTCCATGTGTGCCTTGGAGGAAAAAAAAACACCACTCCAGTCCTTCTGACAGGCTGCAAGGTGAAAACCACCCAAAGACACCGGGCAGCCGGACTGAAAAATGATAGCAATAGTGCTAGTAATAATAATAATAATGATAAACAATGTTGTGTGCTTGAAGACAATCCCACACCAGGACTGAGCTTGCTCTTGCTCTCTGTAGCACAGCAGAGCAGAGATAAAGGATAAAGGCAGTGCTGACACTGGCAGCCCCGCAGGATGCCGGGCACTGCCCTGCTGCTCCTCGTTTGCTCTCTTGCCCGAGCTGTGCACTTGCTTCCCAGAAAGCAGACATTTTCTGCTGGCTCTCGCTGCATTCCTCGTCCTCACGGTGTCTCCGTGCCTCTTCACGCTCCCTGGTCCTTGCTAAGCCCGCAGCTCTGTGAAGTTCCCGAGCCTGCAGCCGCTGCTGGCACCTGAGCCCTCCCGATTAGCGCAGGCTGAGCACGCATCCTGCACACCAGAGCTGTGCAGGACACAGGGACGCAGCCTTACGCCTGCCTTGCCTGGAAAACGGCCTTTGCTGGGTCATTGTGCCTGGCAGTTTGGGTTAAATGGGGTGAATTTGGTTTGAGATGTGCCGGAGGAGCGCCCCCAGCCCCTGCCTGCCTGGTGGAGAAGGGGAGCGTGAGGTGAGTGGGATCAGCCCCGTGACCTGCACTCAGAATTGAAATGTGTGATCAGCCGTGCGATGCCACGCCGACATCTGCACCGCATCGTCCGTGCTCTCCGGGCTGGATGCTGGAAGGGGAGGCTCTGAGGAGGGGAGCGATTTCTGTAAGAGCAAGGCACGGCTGGCCAGCCTCCGGCCACCTCAGCCCACCGGAGACACTGCGCTGTGCCGCTTGTGCCGCTGCTGTGCCACCCTCCTGCCCCTGCCCTGGCACGGAGGATGCTGGCTGCTTGTCTCGTGATGGGCAGCCTTCAACTGATCCCAAATCACAAGGGAAATCCCCACCCCCCCGCCCCTGCCCCAAGCTGGCCCATAAATCACAGCGTTATAAAAATAAAACAGCTTTGTGCCTGCACGCACATTTCAGGTTGCCTTTTAAACCTGAACTTGTTTCTCACACGTTGGCAGAAGAACAGAGGGGAGCTGGAGTCAAAAGGCAAGCTCGAAAAATAAACGCATACTTCTCTCTTGCTGCTCATGAAGGGCTCCCATAGGAAAACAGAGAAAACCAGGGCAGGAAGAGGCCCCGGAGGGGTCGTCGTGCCCTTTCCCCAAAGCAGGAGCCAGCTCCTCCCCGCAGGCGGCAGGCCAGATCGTGCCCAAGGCTGCAGTGATGGGGGGGTACAAGCAACTACCCCCAAGTCCCTTGGTTCTTGGCCCTCCTGATTTTCCCCTTTCTCCCCTATTTCCCCTGCTTCCTCGTGGCCCCGTGCTCATCCCCCGTGTCCCTCTGAAGGACGGGTGGCTGCCGAGGTGACACGGGGACAGCCCTGCTCCTGCCGCGGCTGCCCAGCGCAGCCCCAGCCCTGCCACGTGCGCGCTGCTGCAGCACCAGCCACCCAAGGAAGAGACTGAAAGTTGTGCTGTCTTAAGCCACAGTTTAACATAATTAGACATCCTGGCTTGAGGGCAGTAATTACTTTTATAATCCTTAAACATTTTTTTTTTAAATAATTGCCTCCCAATTCAATGCCTTTCAAAAATCCTTTTAAACGGCACTGCCTTCTTCAAACAAAACTCAGCCAACAGTAATTACAATAAATTATTCTCAGTTCTAAAAAAACATATAGAAATTAATCTATGTGCACAAACTGCTAACCAGTTATTGTTTACCTCCCTCCCACCAGCCGGCTGCATCCCCGCTCAGCGCCGCGTGCTGGCCCGAGGGCTGGCACCGCGGCTGCCCCGGGGGAGCTGCGCCAAGCCCGGCCCGATGGGCTCGGACCACGGGCAGCCACGCTCGGGGCTCCCCTCCTGGCTCTGCCTGCCTTACAGAGCACGGCCACGGGCAGAGCACGGCCACGCTGCCCAGCCCTCCCGGCAGAACAACGCTCCGACCCGCCAGGCAAAGGCGGTGCACGGGCTGGCCGCCGCAATTCATCCTCAGCTGGGACAAATAAGGAGTAATTCTGCTCGAGTCAAAGGAGAGGCCGTGATTCACAGCAGCTGAGGATCTGGCCAAGAGTGTCAGCATCACGACAATAGCGTAATGTTTTCATTATGCATTGTTTTTTTCCAAATACTTAAAAAATTATCTAGGAATTACTCACACATCCCGTAATAGTTACCAGTCTTGGGTGTTTAAGGCAAAGGTTTCTTGAGACAGCAATGGGGCTGCAAAAGCTTTAGCCATCGCTGCTCCTGCTCCGTGCGCTTCTCCTATCACTTCTGCTCTCCTCCTCCTCCGTGTACACAGTCCAGTAACCTCTCCCTGACAATCTCCAGATCCTCAAAATTGCTCATTTGGAATTTTGCAGTAAATAGAAAATTGCTTTGCTCCTTTCTCTCAGGACAGCACAGAAAACGGATCCAAATGAAAAAAAAGCAAGCAGCGTGTATCTGGTAGACATAAACAGTGAAAGAAAGGCAATTCTGCTTTTCAGCCCCGCTGCAGAGCGAATGACCTTGGAAACAATGAAAGGCCTGGGGCCGGAGCCCAGGCTGCACGTTCTGCAGCAGCGTGAGCTGCGGTTGGGGAAGGACTGGGGAAGACAACCTGGAGGAATGGGCTCGTGCAGGCACAAATCCCCACCAGCTGAAATATCGCAGCTAAAAGCGGGGGGAAAGAGCTCGCAGCCCCCAAGCTGGTGCTGGTAAGGCTCTTCCTCAGCCACCTTCCTCCCCTCTGCCCACTCCTTGTCGTGTGCTGTCCCATGTTTAAAAAGCTGTCCCCGTGTTTAAAATGTCCCTGTTTGGCACGGCAAGGCGATGCCACGTGGCCGGGGGAAACAGCCCAAAACCCGCTCACCCCCGCCAACATTTGCAAGCGATGGAAACACAGAAAGGAAATCAGAGCTAATTCACACATGGGGGAGGAAGAAGGGGCTAACTTTATAACTAATAATTCACCCCGTCCTAATTGCACATCAAACTGCCGCACCAAAAACTGCCCAAATGGAAAGCATGTGTCAGAGCTCAGCCCGCAGCCGGCGGCATCACCCGCGCCCCCCGAAACCGCCCGCGCCCCCTGGCTCCTCCACAGAGGGGAGGCCGGGGGGAGATAACAAAGGCTTGGATTTGATCACGCTTTATGTCAGAGGGAAAAGCTGCTTTTCCTGCCGGAGCTGCCAAGGGGCTGATACCACCCAGCACACGTCTCGCAACACCAGGCAGCCCTCCTGAACGGCTGCCATCGGCGAGGCGCTGCGCAGCTTCCAGGGCGAGCTGCTGGGGCCGGGGCCCGCGTGCTCGCCAGGTCTTTGTGTGCTGTGAACAGGGAGAAAAAAAAAAATCTTCTTTTTTTCCTGCATTGCTTCTTAGAAACGTCAGAAAATTAAAAAGAAAGAGTATATATGAATATATATGTATAAAATCCAGGGCAAGCAGCCAGCAGCAAGGATGTGTTTCAGAAATGCGAGATCCTGGACAGGATCCTGGAGCAGAGCAAAAGGGCAAGGCGTGCACGCCGGCCTCGGCGCAGTCTGCTTGGTGCTGGGGACACTGAGTCCAGCCGTGGGACAGCTTCGTGCTGGACAATGGGAGGAGAGCTGGAGATGCTCCATCGCTCCCCTGCAGCCCGGGCCGGGGTCTGGGGTTTGGTGCTGTTTTTAGGGCAGAGCAGGGGCAGGACGCAGCCCGTTTGGGTTTCAGCCCCAGGCAGCTGGGCAATGCCCCTCTGACCCCCCGTGCCCCTCCCCAACCCCCAGGGTTTGTGAACTCAGTTGTTTTTTTTATTTCATGGTGAACTTTTCAAGCTGAGCTTTGGAGTCACAGCTTTCCCCTGCAAGAAGCAGTGAAACAATGAGGGGAGAAAAAGGGAAAAGCAAACCCCACCTGCTTCCTGTTTTTATTTCCCCCATCCCCCTCCTTTCTTTATTTTTTTAGTGCTCCCTGGTTATTTGGTAGCTCCTGCAACTTGTCCAGAAATACCTCTGGTAGTTCAGGGGCGTTTTGGAGCCCAGGAATTTAAGGAGGGCCTAGAAATTCCTAACCCAGCTTTAAACTTGCTCAGGATGGGTGAAGTGGCTCCCTGCCTTTCCAGCCCGCATTTCTGCTCTCCTCGGAGTCCCCCTTCCCCTCCGCTCCCCAGGGGATGCTGCCCTGGGCTTTTCCTCTCCCACCGCTCCATGCGGGCAGCGCAGACATTTGGAGCACATCTGCGGCAGCGGCCGCGAGGTCGGGCTGCTCTCCTGCAAACCGTCCTCGTGCCCGAGAAGTCCGCAGCTGGGAGCGTGCAGGCAAATTTCCATTCTGCTTCACCGAAGAGAGCGAAATCCCTGGCTGGCTGTGGCTGCAGGGCTGGTTTGGGATATCAGTCTGGAGATACAAATTCACTCTGATCTCTGTCGGGTGCTTTGGCGTAGGCGGGGTGGTGCCTTGCAGCCCATCGCATGCCGTCAGCAGCACTCATTTTGGGACACTCTGGGTATCTCAGTAAGGAAGAGCCAAAGTTCCCCACTGGAAACAGTCCCTGAGAAAATAGTCACGATGGAAACTCACCCTGCGAAAGCACACGTCACCTTCCCACCCAGCAAGCTCCGTGCCTGGAGGAGCCCAGGGTGGCAGCGCAGCGGGAAGGATGCTTTGAGACGCCGCACGGCTACCTAGAAACCAGCACGCATCTCCCACATGATCTGCACTGCTCGCTTCACAATAAACCAATATATTTTAACTATGACCCGAAATGTTGCAGAGGAACCTTTTGAGCCCGTCTCTTTGGTGCAATACAGATGCGTCAAGCCTGATTGTTATTGTACGTGTCAGGGCTGTCGAAGCGCGGGATAAAGAAGGCCATTGTGCGCCCACGGAGGGGACGGCTCGGATGATTAATGACCGCTCCCTCAATTCTCAGAAGAAGAGATGGAGGCAGGATAAGGCCTCTGCTCCGGTAGGGGCAGAGCCCCAGAAGACATCCGCTGAGCAAAAAAACGAGGAGGGCGCTTGGCACAGCAGGGCAGGGACCAGAGGCACCAGCCCTGAGGGCGTGCAGCCCGTGCCAGGGCGCGGTGCCGGCGGTGCTGCCGCTGGTGCTCCTGGCTCGTGCCACCAGCCCTGCTCCGGCCGATCTCCCCGCAGCTCTGCTCTCTCTGCACGGAGGGCAGCGGGTCTCAGCAGCGCGGATCATTGCCCATTGAGTAAGACGAATGGCAACAAATCAGGGAAATTGCAAATTGATCTTTGCCTAACACACACGGCGACTTTGTTACCTATTTTTTGAGCCTCTACGCAAATACCTCCCAGACTAATTCTAAGGCGTGCCAAAGTAAATTACATTTAGTTTGCCTTAAATAAACAATGACTCTTCCAGGAAAGGTTTGTCTCTTCTGGGCACTTGCATCATTTATCATTGCTCCACTGTTTTGAGTTGGCTGCCCTTTTAGGGTGAGATGTCTCTTGGTTTTAGTGTGCGCGCAACCATAGAAAGGACAAGGTCTTACCCCAAGAAAAATGTACTGAGAAGATGTCATTAAAGCTAATGAGAGTCCAGGCAGCTGCAGCTCATTAGAGATTGCCTGGGGCCAGTTGTAACTGAGACCTTTAAATATACATCATAGTCAAATAAACAACATCATATTCGATCTGCAAAGTCTCTATCAGTTCCTGCATGGTCCTTATCGCTCAGCCTTACTTTTTGCTGAGAAAATGTTCCCTGTTCAATAACAAACTCGGAAGCAAAGGAGCCCATCGCACTTAGGAGTGATGCACTGAGGAAGGGGGGCGGGAGGAGGGACCTCTTTTTCTGAAAACACCATTTGAAATGAATTGATTGCAATGGTAGGAGACGCTTGGGGCTTGAGCTCTCCGCCCTGCCCCAAGGACTTTGGGAAAACAGGTCAAAGAACCTGCAAAGATGCTGAAGATTGGTGCTTTGAGCCGTGATTGAGCAATTCTGTTGTTGTTGTTTTTCCTTTCTTTGGCCCCAGGACATGACTTTACTGTAAAAAGCAAACGAGGGTTTTCTGACAGCACTTTCCATGTGTTGTTGTTACGGAGCGTTTAGCGAGGAATTAGGGATTTACGAGCGTGGGGGGTTCCCCCTCCATCGGCAGAGCCCCCAGCCCAGCTTCCCGTTGTCAGGAACGCCGCTGCTGCTTCCTGCGGGGCCTGCAGACGTGGGCAGGCTGCGTGTTTCCGTGCGTCCTCACCCCAAATAGCTCCACGTGTGATTATTAAGTCCTTATCTCCGCAAGGAGTCACTGACACCGGGCGGCTTTCCAGGGAATGTTGCTCCCTTAATAGGCCATTACATCTCGGTAATAAGGGCTAAACTCTTCTGGGGGCATTTAGTTATAAATTAAGTAAAATAACACCACCAATCCTGCCCTTCTCCCTGTGCTCGTGAGGGGGTTTCTGATGTGGATGCCTCCGACGCTGCCCGGCCAGGGACGGTGCTGGGATGTGCAGCTCTGCCTGGGTGGTGCAATGTCCCGTCCCGGCGCCGCCTGGGCGGCTGTAAATAACACAGATAACAATAAAATGAACAGTGGAGAGGCCGTGGCTGGGTTCATTGACTCCTGGCCCAAGAGCTGGTTCCCAGCGGAGGTCTCTGCACGCTCCCCGACAAAGGGCATCTCCCCGCTCCGTGCCCAGGACCCCCAGGGGGTCCTGTTCAGCTGAGCGCCCCAGGGCGAAGCTGTGCCAGCTCACCCCAGCACCGCTCTGTGGAAGCACCAAACTGCCCCACGTTGTGCTCATCTTGGCGTCTTGCAATGATCTTCTGCCATGGGGCTTGCAAGGAGCCTGCTGGGCTCTTGCCCTTCTCTAAAAAAAATAAAAAATAAATAAATAAATAAATAAAAGTGAATTACAACCAAGCACGTGAAGGACATGGGTGGCAGCAGAAGGAAAGATCCCAAGCCTCACCTAACGCTGGCCACCTGGACCAGCCTGGTCCTGAGCACGGAGCTGGGGCAGATCGGCTGCATCCTGCCCACATAAAGGAGCACTTTCCTGCTCACAGGTGCTGCCGGGTCAGGTTTGTGCTGGGGTGGGATCTCAGGTGCCGTGACCTCGACCAGATGGATGGAGAGCTTGTGCGCAGAGCTGGGGGTGGGAGGCGGGGGACCCTGCGAGCTGCCGGTGCTCAGGACATGTCCCTGTCCCCCGGGAGCCAGGCACCAAGTGCTCCCCTGCTTCAAGCCGTGTCCTTAGCCCTCATTACGAGGAGGCTGCAGCTGCACTGGCCTGGGAAAGCCCCGCGGCCGCGCGGCGTGCTTGCAGCGGAAGTCGCAGCGCTCTGGCTTCGGCTGGCTTTAAAGCCCCAATCTGGTGAGAGCCGCGCAAACCCTTCCACGGAGACCCTCCCATCGACCGAGAGCCAGGTATATTGATTTAATTTGCACCTGTGCATTTCTTGGCACGGATCAGCCCGCTGCAAGCCAGGAGTAAATTCACTTAGGAGACTTCTGGCAGCAAGCTGCCCCGGCTGAGCTAAACCAGCGCGGAACAAAAAGAGTTCAACACGCTTGGCTCCGCGTGAGCCGTGCCTTCAATCCTGCCCTGAGATGGGCAAAGAGAAAAGGAGGTGAAGGATTTGGGTGAAGGATTGCACTGCGTGCCGCCTATGCCTCCTTACAGCAGCTCCATGCTGCTCCCAAAAGCAGGGGGGATGCCCTGGAGGACCCCCAGACCCCTCCTGCAGGGCAGGAGCCTCCCGCTGCCGATCTCCCCCCGGGGTCTGGGCAGCACGGCAGGGCTGTGGCAGGGTGCTGAGGCTCATACTTGAGGTTTCATGCTCTGTTCCTTTCTAATCCCAATTTTCAATTGCTCATAACTTATGTCATTTGGGCTAGAATTTTCCAGACATGAACCCCCTGAAAAGGTGGCTCTTTCCTTTTTTTTTTTTTTTTGTTGTAACCAAATGAAAACATCCAGCCAAATGTTCTGGCCGTGTCCGTGTTCTTTCTTCTGCATACTTTTTTTTTTTTTTTTTTTTTTTTTTTTTTTTTTTTTTTAAGTGAGTATACAGCGCACACAGATTTTTCCCATTATGCATTAAATACAGAGAGCGTCACCTTTCCTGCTGCGGTGTCAGCGAGGAGAGGGCCCCTGGCTGACCGCCGCGGAGCTGGCAGTGGCAGGGATGCTGCACCCACACTGAGCTCGGCTTCTCCAGCTCACCCAAACGCTGACCCCCAGCAGAGCCCTTTGGGTGCCTGAGAAACCTGCCCAGGACCTGGGCTGCGACCCTTTGAGGAAGGCACCTTGCAGAGCCATGAGTGCTTCTCCTTTATTAATTAATTCTTCATGGAAATGGAGCAGCAGGGCGGGGGGCTGGCTGCTTTTCAGCTTCAGCCTGGTGTAGGGGCAAGTTCAAAGCCTCCCGGGTATCTGAAGGTGCTGGTTTCCAAGCAGGGCTGGCAGCTATGCATTTGCAGGGCTGCATTTTTGTAGGATGTATTTATGCTGCTGCTGCTCATCCTCTCCCCGCCGCAGGGAGCTGGTCCCATTGGTGAAGGCATCTCATGAACATCCCTGCTTGGCCCACGGTGGCCAGCGGTGGGGCTGGGCAGTGCCCGTCTCCGACCCCGCAGAGGATGGTTCTGCAGCTGTTCCCTGGCAGCAAAGGGGTTAAACCGGTGGGGTTGAACTGGGGGGCTGGGGGGTCCCGTCCGGGTGTGCGGAGCAGGACGGAAGCAGCCCCCCCCGTCCCCGCCACCACTCTCCATGATGTCACCTCCCCGCTCTCCCTGCAGAGGCGTTAAACGAGCCCGTGCGCTAATTGGGGCCGCGCAGGTGGGCAGCACCTGGAGGGGCAGGGGGGGTTAACCTGGGGCTGCTGGGGGACCCCAGCCCACGGGGCAGCCCCGCTGCCCGCCCCACCGGCGCCACGTGCCGCCCCCAGCCACCGCAATGCCCCGAGCAGGCGGCGGGCGAGGGGGATCGCTCTGCAGCTTGGTCTGCTTTCCTTCTCGCTTCCGACACCTGATGGGAATCTGGAGCAGGCGGCGGCTGCAGAAACTCCCCGTTACATTTTCCAGGCGTGAGCGGGTCGCCTGACGGCACAGGGGTCGCGCGGGGCAAGCCCCAGGTGGAGGAGGCATTACTTCCCCGTGCTTTTTTTTTTTTTGAGGCGAGGACAAGCACAGGCCGTCACCGCTGTGCCTTCTCCGTCCCCATGTCGGTCCCCATCTGACCTTCGCATGTTGTCCCCACCCGATGCTGCTGGTGGGTGTGGGGTGGCCCCAAAAAGCCCCTTTCCTGCAGCCTCCTCTCCTCTGCAGAGAAGAAACGCACACAAAGGAGGATCCTGCGTTTCTCCAATTAATGTAATTAAGAGAATTAAACTTTTGGAGAGAGAGAGTTTTTCATTTTCTTTTTATTTGATTAGGGAAATTCCCACTGCGTGCTTTGTGCAAATGAAAGCCAGGCTCCTTTCCATTGTTCGGCGGCCCGGGAGGACGCCTTACCTTTCAATCTCGCACGCTAATGTGTTTAGAGTTAAAATCCTCCCGCCCCAGGCAGCTGAAGGAAGGATCCCGAAGCCTTGATTAAAGCACGGCTCCCCAAGCCAGGGTGTGCACGTGGAGCTGACGGCGAGTGCCCCGGTCCTGAGCCCTCACCTGCACAGCTGGCCAAGACACAGCACCACGGCAGGAGATGTCCTTGAATGCTGGGGGCCCCCAACCTTCCCACCCATTTAATACAGGGCGGTGCGATAAATGATGGCAAAAAAGGAAAAGCAGGAGAGATTTGGGGTCGGGTACTGGTGGAGAGCTGTCCCGAGCAGCCTGCCCATGCTGGCTCCGCTGACAGGGAGTTTTCTGCAGCCCCATCAGATGGCTTGCCCCATGATGCTGAGAAGTAATTATTTTTGTCAGCCTGAATATTAAAATCGTTTCTCCACGAGACTAGGTTTAGCTATCAAGGTTACTGAAAAATAAAACACAGGGAAAAGTCTTTGTACAATCCTACCGTGAGGCCACGGGAACTTACGCTATCCCACAAGCGCTCAAAAATTACGAGCCAGGTCCCCAAAATGAGATAGGCTTAAAAATCAATAAGAATAAAAAATACATTATGGCTTTTAATTTTTCTTCTGCTTTCTGAGCTTTCTGGGCACACAGGGGACGTGTTACACATTAATGAAAGCTGCTATTCTCATCTAAACACAATTTCAGGTGGTCGTAACTTTGGAAACCGCAGGAGACGTCGCCAGGTCCGCGGTGCGTAGCGGGACCGGCGATACCCACCTCACCGCTGACACGGATGGATGGCAACGGGAAGCAGTGTGGAAGGGGAAGAGCCCTGGATGGAGAAGAGCAATCCGAAAATTGGTGCAGAACAGCTCCTGGAGCCCCACTGGGGTTTCCCGGAGTTTCTCGCAGCAGGAAGCACATCTCGAGCCAGCCAAACCAGCTCTATTTTTTTTTTTTTTTTTTCCCAGGAAAAATCTGCTGACCCAGAGCCTGGGTTTTCCAGTTCCTCCCGACCAACGTACTGAGTCGGAGATCTGGGAGTGCTGCCTAGGATGGGGGAAACCACAGGATGGCCCCTGCAAACTGGGGCCGTCGTCCTCCATCCGTACCCCAACCATGTTGGGGCTGGGGGTGGCAGGTGGGGGATGGTGCAGAGATGTGAGGTTTGGGGTTCCTGGGGTTTCTTGGGCTTGTTGCCCACCCAGGAAAAACCATGCAGATCCCCCCCCAGCAGAGGAGCAGGGCTACCACCATTTAGCAGAAGACTCAAGCTCTCTTCTTCCCCCCAACAGCAGACTGGGAACTGCTCCCCATGGTCGGGAGCTAAATGTGAGGATTTAAAGCCCATCAGGTTCCCGGGCTCACAGGGAGCACTCCTGATCACACCATTTTTTTGATTAGGTGATGGATTTTTCTGCATTAATCCCTAACTCCCCCAGGGTCACCCACAGGAGAGGTGCCATGGGGAGGAGGGATGGGTTGGGCAGCGCCACGCTGGCTGCTGACAACAGCCATCGGGACCATGGCATGTAGAACCACAGATGCACTTGCAGGTTTCATCCCAGCCCTCACCATGCTGTGTAATTCACCACCACGGCAGGGACACGCTGGGGACAGTCCCACAGTCCTGCTGCCACTGCTGCACCGAGCATCTGCGGAGGGGAAAACTTCCCAGCACAACACCCGCAGCCTCTCAAGTAAATAGTCTTTAATGTTTCACTCAAGGGTTGTAGCCTTAATACGTAAAATCTGTTTAGCTTTTTTAATTCCTGGATCATGCTGTGGAAAGTCCTCCCCAGCTCGCCTCCTGGCTTTCCTCCCCCAGCTCCCCCAGTCCCTGCCCCGCGAGGGGCCGCGGCACCAGCTGGGAGCGGGTGGAGGTGCCCTGAAGGGGGGGGGCAGCAAGGCCACGGCCACGCACGGGACCACGAGTGGGTTGCCCAGAGGTCCCACAAAGTGGGCTTTGAAGCTAAATATTGCTTTTTTAAAAATATTTTTTTTTAATTTTATTTATTTTTTTTTTTTTTAAGAGAGAAGGAGGAAGAGAAGAGCTTTATAACAAATCCCAAAGCAATACCCATGGATCTTTCTGCTCTATCAGGATTTTTTTCACTGCAAACACCGGTGGTTAGAGGCAGCCCAGCTGCCCAGGTGCTCATCAGCCCCTCAGCTGTGTCCCCCCCACCCAGCCCCTGCTGCATCTTTTTAAGGACAGGGACAGGCAGATTGGGCTTTCCTGATGGCCCTGGGCATGAGCAGCAACAGGTAAAGGAGTTATTTGGGGGTCTCCGTCTTTTTTTTGTGCTTGTAGCCTTCAGCCAGGCAGTGTCAGTGCTATTCTGTGGCTGCTCAGCTGATTGCAGGGAGGAAATCCTGAACTGGGGGCCTCCCGGGTGCTCCCAGCTCCTGGGTGCGCACACCCTGGCCGGGGCTGCTGTGTAAACATGCAATTACAAGAACAAGCTATTTTTTCCCCGGAGATCTCGCAGCCTCAAATTAGGGAGGCTGAAGCTCTGTCAGAAGATGACGGATGTCACCGGGAGAGGCACTGATGAGCCGTGGGGAGCGTGGGGTCAGGGCGCTGCAGGTGGGTGAGCAGCGGCACCCCACGCTCGCTTCCTGCCCCCCCGGAGACAGGGGGAGGTGGGAGCTGGGTGCCGCTGCTGGGGAGGGTGAGAGGGCTTAGGGATGGGGATGGAAAGGCCCTGTAGGTCCCTTATAGCTCAAGCTGGGGAAACACGGTGGTTGCTTGATGCCTTTGGAGAGGAATAGGCCTGGAAGGGGGTGTTTATGAGCTCAGATGGGAGAGATCAGCAGCAATGATGTCAACCTCACAGCTGAGGGTCCTCAAGAATCAAGGTGAGGCTCCTGGTCGGTGTAAACAGCCCTAGGGCTGGTGGTTGGATGGAGGGAAAGGTCCTGGGGAGGTCCCTCCCTGACCTGAGTGCCTTGGAGGATGTACAAAGGGAGCTCTGTGCGCCGGAGAGGCAGGACAGAGCCCGCAGACAAGCTGGGGGCGGACTAGGCTGAGATCATGTAAACCCTGCAAAGGTAAGGGATGTGAGAGCGAGGCATGAAACGCACGCAGGCAGGCGGCCAACAGCAGCTCCACATGTCTGCCTGCAAATGCAGGGGCTTCAAAGGAGGAGGGGGAGAAGCAGCGAGCCTGGTGCGGCAGCGGTGCTGCACGTGGCGGGGTGCAGGCTGCAAGGGAATTCCCGTGCTCTTGCTCAGACAAAGGTTTTCCATGCAGCGAGGTGCTGGGCTGAGGGTGGCCAGAGTGGGCACTGTTAATATGTGTAATTACCTGCAGCGTCAGCATCCGTGGGGCCACGAGAGTCAGCGCCTGGTCCCCTCTTCCTGGAGCCCAGCCAGCCCCGAGCGATGCTTTCCAGTGCATGTGGTCAGGCCGTGTGTCAGGAGGATTAATGATAAAGGCTTCTTGGGGCTTTAAGAGATCTGGGTCTAATTTAAAACCAAAACAACACGTAGAAATTTAGGAGGAGGGGAGTTGCTGTCCTGAGGCGAGCATGGGATGCAGCTCATCACGGATCCTATCTTGCAGTAACATGTGCCAGGACCTTCAGAGAAGGTACAAGCAAACACCTGGTACACAGGAAAAACCCAGCCTCCCAGGGGTGCTTTCTTCTTTGTCTTTTGCTATTAGTCATTAGCTCATGCTCCGAAGCACATGGCCTTATCTCCCCTCTGGGCATCTTCCTTTTATCTACCTTGACTCATGGAGCTGCAGAAACTTTTATTAGCCACATAAATGTCGGATCTTCTTTAAAATCTTACAAAACTCTCTGCCTCGCCGTATCTTACGGCGATGAGTTCCACACATTAATCAGGCGTTGGTGTAAAAATGAGTTTCTCACCCATTTTCTGCCTTCGGATTCAGCCGTGGCCACAAAGCATCCCCGCGTGCCGCTGTGCCCGCGAGCATCCAGCCCCGACGTGGAGCCAGCTGGGTGCCGAGGGGAGCTCCAGCTTTGCCCGGTGTCTTCTGGTGATGAGATTTAACAACCTGACAGCGAGCCTCCTTGTGCAAAAAGTCTGTGATATCCTTGCTGGGAAGAGGGCTCACAGGGGTGGGGAGCTCAGGCTGAAGGTGTCCCCCGGGGCAAGGGCTTGGGGCTGTGCCAGGCAGTGGGAGGTGGGCGTTTGGGAAAGGGCCGCAGGGCCCAGCCGAGGGCTGGAGGAAGTGTGCAACAGGGGAGCGTTTGTCTTGATTTAATTTGACACTTAAACTGGAAGGAGTGATTTGTAGCTGTGTACATTTAAAAAAAAAAAAAAAAATCCTCCTCAAGACAGGGAAATGGAGGCAATAGCAGGTTTTGGTGCCAGATCAGATAAAACCATGTGGGTAATGCCTCTGCCTCCCTCCTTTTTATCCAGCTTTGTCTCCAGGCTCAAAAAAAAAAAAAAAAAAAAAAAAAAAAAAAAAAATCCTGATGGCTCAAAATCCTCCACTCCTGACTCTTTCCAGCACCTCCGTTGCAGGAAGGTGCCTGAACCCCACGGGGCCGGAGCTGCTGCATTGGCTCAGCCTGGTGCAGGGCTCTCTGTCCTCTCCGCTGTGCACCCAAGGGCAGTTCGGTGGCCTGGCCACCTCCAAACACCACGCTGCGTGCGGTGATGCCGTGCAGTGCAGGGGAGGAGGCAGGAGGCACGTCCCAGCCACGTGGAGGTGGCACATGGTGGGTGTGGGGTGAGCCTGAGTCAGGCCCTCGCTGGGCACCGAGGTGGCCAGGGGAGCACATAGGGGCTCAGAGAAGCGTTGGTCAGGATGAATGCGTTCTGGCACGGACCCCAATCCTTTCCTGCCCACGCATGGATGGGAATTGAATTTCCAACAGGAACAATCGTGGGACTCCTATCTGCAAGTCAGAGAGGAGAGCTAGAGATTTTTACCACGTGATTCACAGTTGTTCCTTTCATTTAAATAATGAAAAAAAAAAAAAAAAAAAAAGAGCAACCACTGATAACACAGCTCTGCCACGTGGCTGAGCTCTCCCGGGTGCGATGGGCAGGGTGAGTGGGTGCTGATGTGCCTGAAGCCTTAGGGGTGGGCGAGGGGATGCACCCCATCCTCTCCCCAGCTCCGTGCAGTGTAATGCTGGCTTCTGGGGCTTCAGCCTGGTCCCAGCTGCCCCTGGTGGGTGTTTGCTGGAGCTTTCTCAGCCCTCTAGGATGGAAACCAGGCTCCTCGGCCAGGGATTTGTTATGCTGAGCCTTTCCTTGCACCGAAACTGGGATTTTGCTCAGCGCAGCTCCAGCCCCTTGTTTCCTGCTGGGAGCAGACGCCTCCCTCCTCGTGCAGCAGCTGGGTCCCCGCAGCCTCTCCTGACAGATCGGGTTTGCCATGTCTCTGGCACATCTCCCCATCCTTGGCCATGCTCTCATTGTTTATTTCCCACCTTTGCCACACGCCGGTGCCCAGAGCTGGGCATCTTCCACGCTGAGACCGCAGCAGGACTGGGGAGGACGCTGGAGGCGAAATGCTCTTTTTATCTCAGAACAATGCTCCTTTTTTTAATCTTATTTTTTTCCCTGCTGCAGTGCAGCGCTCCTGCCTCGCGTCCAGGCTGTGTTCATTACAATGCCAGGCCCTGCTCTGTGAGCAGCCCCCGCGCCAGCTTTCCCCTGTATTTATTTAGGCATCCCCCTCGCCCCCGGTGTTTGCTGGCTCGAGGCGTGCTGGTGCTGTTGAACGCTCTCCTGTTTTTCCTGGCTCCATCACCGCTTTATCAAGACCACTTTGAGCTCCGGCCCTGCCTCCCCGCATGCTGATGGAGCAGCCCTGGCTCTGACAAAAGCCGTGGCAGCTCTCCAGCAGGTGAGGAGGTGAGCTTTGGTCGTTTGGAGCCACGCACAGGTTAAGGATGGAGCCGGGGGCGCTCGTCCTGCTGCCCCCGTGTCGCTTCCTCTTCCTCTGACCCTTTCCATCCTCATTTCTTTAACAAATGAGGCTGGTCCACGTGGGGTGAATACCCAGGGAATGCTGCTGCTGCTTGAGGATAAAAAACAAATAAAAAGATCGGCAGCATGCCCGGGGAAAAGAAAACATCCTAGAGACATCGGGGAAGGGGCACAGCACGGCTTTGCCCTGGGAAAGCCTCCCCTCCGCCCGTGTTGTTATTGCTGTTCCCTCCTCTGACCTGAGCAGTTTGCAAATATTTTCAGTCCTGCAGGTTGTTTCCATTAGGAGGAAAAATCAATGACACAGCCAAGAATCTGTGGCAGAGCCTGCTCTTTGCTAAAAACGGCCTCAATCCTGCTTTCCTGAGCACGGGGGGGGGGGGGGGTGGGCTCGTCTGCTCCCAGCCCCGACCCCATCGCTCCCAAAAAATACCCCAAACGGTGCCTCTCCCGGGTGGGGCTTCCAGCCTGCCCCAAGGCTTCTGTGGCATCTCCCCCTCTCCCCTGCAGACCCCGGGGTGTTCCCGACACCGTGCCCAGCCCCGGCGCTCGGCGGTGCCTCGGCAGTTCCCGCTAATGGGGGAAGGCTGCTATCATTGCAGCCAGCCACCGGATAATTTGCCAGGAATGCCTATTGATTTCCTGCACTCCTCTGTGCAGACAGGGGTAAATAAGAGTCATTCGTCATTGCATTATGTATCGGTAATTAAAAATTACTAGGTAACTTCAACCAAAAATTGAATAATTTGAAGTAAAATTAAATAATTCTAGGTAATCAGTACTAAATGAGACCATTATTTTACTTATCAGTGACTAAAAATTACCAGGCATTTTTCCTCGTTTGGATGCTCTCCCTCCCCCTCCGTGTCAGTAGAGCCTTTCTAATTTGTTTTAATTGTTAATTTTAATGAGTAGTGTTTTTCTGATAACATTTTAGTATGCTTTTTGTTGTTGTTGTTATTATTTTTTTTTTTTTTGAGATGGCTTTTATTGCATTGTGCAAAGCCTGAAGCACCTCAATGTGGGAGCAATTTGGAAGCTAAATTATTATTATTTATTTAAATCAAACCCTCCAGCCTCTTTAACCATTTGGCTGATTCTGTAATTGCTGTGCCGGCGTGATGGAAATGCTCCGTGCTCGCCTCTCCCTGCCTCAGAGCTGATGCAGAAGGGCCTGGGTGCTCTTCTCCTCTTGGTCACCCTCTGCACGCTGCGTCTCCTGCCACCACTTTTGGTTTGGGGGAGGTTTTGGGGTCCAGGTTTTCTTTCACCCTGGCTTTGTACGGTATTCCCCAGCCACCCTAGCTTGGGGGAACCTGGTGGCAGCTCGTGGGGCTGAGCCTGCAGCAGTGTCTCCTCACCCCACCAGGGCAAAAACAATTTTGGGGCCAGACTGACCATTTCAGCCCTGCTTTTGTCTGGCTGTGAGCCAGATATTTGAGGCAGCCGGGCAGGATGTGGCTTGTGGTGGGTTGTTTTCGCAAAGCGGGGTGCTTCCTGGATGGATGTGAAGCCCCTGAAGTGCTTCCACTGTGGGCATCCAGAAGCTCTTCCAAGTCCTCCTCCTGCCAGTTTTTGCTTTGGCTGTGTGGGTTCTTCATCTCCCTAAAGCCCCCTGAGCCACCCCACTGCCTCGAGAGGCAGCCAGGGAAGACCCCAAATCACTCGACGCAATGAGCAATGCTTTGTCTGCACCCAGCCCCTGCACTCCTTCCTGCAGGGGTCCCAGCCCGTGCACCAGGCTGTGTGCACCAGCCCGTGAGGGACAGCAGGATGGGATGGGGACAGCACTGATCTGCCAGGTGCCTCCCGAGCCCCTCTCCCCGTAGGGAGGTGCCAGACCTCCGTGTCCCCCCTGCACAGAGATGGTTTGTCACCTCCCTGCTCCGTGGCACGGCGCGTTTGTGCGCTCAGCCAGGAGTGATGCTGGCTTGCCTTGCTGCTGCTGGATTGCATTACAGCCTCCTGTCTGCGGTAATTTGCTATGCACCATCACCCCGGGGGCATGGCAGGCTCTTCTGTTCGCCAGGTTTCTCCCCAGGAGCCGCGCAGATGCCTTCCACCCATAGGACAAAGCGTGGGGAGTCCCTGGGGTACCTCCCTGGGCACACCCAGGCGTGCCATGGAGGCGCTGGTGGTGCTGGGGTCAGGAGCCTTCCAGGAGTGAATCTGGGAATGAGGTGCTTGCTGTTGTCCCTGTTTTTTTTTATTATTATTATTATTTTCCCTGTGCCCTGCTCGGAGCACAGCCCTGCCACCCAGGCATCTCTGCGGAGCAGGGAGCTTATGAAATGTCCTTACAGCATCCACTTAGCAAGGAGCAGCCCTCAGCCCACGATAGCTCCCGCTGCACAAGCTGACCAAATAGGAGAGCAGATGGAAAGAGCAAATCATTGGAGGTTTTTTTTTTGCTTTTCCTCTTTTTTAATGAGACCCTCTTCCCTCGCCTTCCTCGGAGCGCTTAGCAAATAGCTGTTGGAGAGCTCAGCCTGCTGCCGGTGCCGCGGTGTGTCCCTGCTTAACCCTAGGCTTGGCCCAGCTGGAGGGACTGGGGGCACTGGGGCAGGGGAAAACCACCAGGATCATTTTGTTTAGCTGAAAATAAATAAGGATGGTGCAATCCTGCAAGCTCTGCTCCTCTCCCTGTGAATGACACCCCCGGTGACACCCAAAAGCCAAGCAATCGAGCAAAATCTGGGACTGATGGGGCGATACCCAGCTAAGGCTGCTGTTGAGGGTCCCCCAGTTTCTCTTGCCCGGCCTGGTGGCCCCAGTTGCTGGCTCTGTGGCCAGCCCCTGCCCTCTGCTGCTGAGACCTGGAAGTGCCAAGCTGAGGCCCAGCAGCCCCAAATCCGTGGGGTGCACGGCGGGGCCATGTGCCGGGGTCAGGGCGCAGCTTTTTGTTGGGGTCTGCACGGCCCTGGAGGGGCTGGTCTGTGCCTCCTACCTCACACCCAGAAATATTTGTGTGCTTGGCATTCGCTTCCCTTTGCTTAATTCCGCCCCATTTAGAGCTAGTAAAACTATTCCCTGCAAGCAATTTACTCGGCAAATGTAGCTGGCACTTTCTGTTACTGAGTTGTCCAGGAAGAGACCGCAATTTTTAATGATTTTTTTCCCCATTCAGTGAATGCTCTTTGTGACCGTATTTGAGCTCGGGGTTGTTCATGAATGGCAGCAGAATAATATATATATATATATCCGGTGGCCTATCTGAGCTGCGGAGCTGCTATTCACGCCGCGAGGCCGGGCACCTTATCGCACGGTGCATTGTTTCTCTCCCCCGAGTAGCAGCCCTCAACTACCTCCACTTCCACCGAGAACAAAATTAATTTCATCATGCAACAAATCTGCCTGCTGGATTAAAAGAATCTGTTGCCAGCCCCAAAAGGTTTTGCAGTGAGCAGCGTCTCGCTGCTGGCTGAAGCCCTGCCGAGCAGCTTCATGCAGGTTGCACCCAGAGGTGCTCCGAGCTGCTCTTGTGCTGAAAAACCCCAAAAATGAGCTCCCAGAGAGGTGCGAGCCCTCAGTGCCCCCTGCCAAGCTCCCTAAACCCAATGATCCTGGCTGCTGCCCAGCCATGCTCGACAGAGTGAGCTCCTCTATTTTTTCCTTGGAAATCAGTCCCCCAAGCCCTTTAATCTGTCGCAGGGTGCTTTTTAAAAAAATATTATTTATTATTCTAATTGTGACACAACCGTACAGGAATACTCGCAGTTGCTCGCCTAGGGAAGGGTTTGCCAAAACCTTCCTGTTCTGGAGTGGTTTTATGGGAACTGTGTGATGAGGAAAAGATGGTGAGGGCTCACCATTCTAATTAGGATCGTTTCTGTCTTGCGAGAGGGATTGGAGGGTAGTATTTATGAATACGAGTAGGTTCAGAAAAATTCCTAGCACCATCTGTTTGAGAGAGAACAGGAAGAATTTCAATATGCTTTAGACCTTGAAGAGTGATGTTTGTATAACAGGCTCATAAAATCAATTTCTAATAGTTACAGGTACCCCCTCAGGAATTTAAATAGTCTGTTAACAAAGTTATTCCATCTGCCAAGCAAATACATTAAATATGCACGCACCGTACTGTATATGGGGTTGCGCGCTCCTCTCTACTGTACGGCGTGCCCTCGGGTGCTGCAAGTGGGTTCGCTGCTGCGTTACACCCAGACTGCCCCTGGGGCACAGGCTGGATATCACTGTTTAAGCAGGAGCTCTCTTACCTGCCTGTGGCTTAGCAGATAAATCAAGTTTACAGCCACTTTGTCCGCTGGAAGCGGAGCACTGGGCTGCTCCACCCAGCCCTGTCCCCTTCCCTCGGCTGCCCAGCGGTGCTGGGGAACGGGACCGGCTGTGAGGATCACAAAGCCTGCAGGCAGTGGAGGTGCCGTATGATGCTGCTGGGCTGTTTGGGGTCGGGCTGTTTGGGATCGGGCTGACAACACGCGGCACGTGCGGCTGAGCTGCAAACGTGTCACCCCGCTAATTAAACAGTTTGCATTTAGCGCTGCCCGCGGAGCTGCGCGACACCTCGCCGGTTCTGCGAGGATTGTGCTCTCCGCGTTATCGGGAGTGATTTATGGCGAGGGTTAGGTCGCGCATCCAGAATATCGATTGAGGAGTTTGCTGCCTGTTGTGTTTAATAGCTGTCGGAGCCCCTGTTTGCGGCGCCGTGCTGTTTGCTGCCTGCCAGCCCACGCAGCCCCGCGAGCGGTCTCCAGCAGGAGAGAGCCGGCGACTCCAGCGTGTTGGGGTGGCCGCTGGGCAAGTGCTGTGCGTGCCCAGGTGGCCCCCTGCAGATGGGCAGCACGTGCCATGCTGCAGCCATGGGCACGGCCCCTGCCCAGGGCACCCCCTGCACGCTGCGCAGCTTCGCCCAGGGGAAACTCTCCTTTGCGCTCTTCCCGGCGATTATCCCTCTGCGCTGGGCGGTTTCTTCTTCTTTTTAATTTAAAAATCCGCATTCCCACTTCCACATAGCTCGTTATCTCGGGGCGTGTGATGAGGTGTCCGGGCCCTGTCCCGGCAGAGATGATGCAGAACACATTCGCGCAGGCTGTGCGATTGGCCCCCCCCCTCCCGCGGGGAGCGGGTGGTTTTCATTTCAGCCTCTTCCATTAGAAGCTCTAAGGGGAGCTCCATCTATTAACTGAGAACTGCAGGCCTGTAAATTTTGGCAAGGAAAGGCCCTTGGAAGCAAATCATCTGTATTTTCTCAGGCCTGTTTGTCCTCCCTCCTCGCATGTGCAGCCCTGGCCGGCCGGGAGGCAGGTACCGCCGCCTCCTGCTCCGCGCGTGCAGATTGATGGTGTCTGCTCCGGAGCCCGCGCCGCCTTCCCTCTCTCTCTCTCTCTCTCTCTCTCTCTCTCTCTCCCCCTCGCTCTCTCTTTCTGTTTTTGTTCCTTTCCTTTTGAGCTGTTTCTGCTTCGTTTGGGAGACTCCTTCAGCTGCCAAGTCTTGATGTGTATCTGTTCATTTCCTAGGGCAAACGCATTGATCTGTGATTTCTGTTATGATACTGCAGATTTCTGCTCCCTTTTTTCTTTCTTATTTTTTTTTTCTTTAAACTTCATCCTGCCATCCAGGAGGCGGTTTCTGCGCTGAGGAGAAGTGCAGTGTTTCTAGAAAATGTTCGTTTCCCTGACTCAGAGCTGTGCCTAATTGCGTACAGAGCCAGCGTCCATCCCTCTTAGTTCCAGCGTAATTGTTTGCGGTGTGTTCCTTTGTGATTGCGTTATTCCAGTAATAACAGGCAGTCTCCTTCCAGATATTTATTCTTTTCATGAACATCAGCATACTGGCAAAGGGTTGGGCTTTTTTCCATCTTAACGCTCTACTTCATAGCTCAAATCTGGGATTAATGCTTCGGGGATCTCAGAGAAGACTTTCCTCTTTCCCGCTACCTCTTTCCAGAAGCGCCGTCTTTCTGCGCCGGGATTTGGAGATCTTGGACGCGTGCTGCTGCTGCTGGGGACGCTGCCCAGCACTTCGCTATCAGTATTTACTGCAGCCTTTTGGTCTTTGATTTTGTTTTTCTCCGTTTTTGGCAAAAGGGTGAAGCGTTGGTGAAGCAAATGGCAGAGGCCCTAGCCCCAGCCTCCCCACATCCCCAGCCCTCTGCGTGGCCAGGGCAGGATTTGGAAGCACAGGCAGGGCAGGGCAGGGAAGCCTCCCAGATATACTGCCTACCTGTAGTGCACCTCTGCCTGTGCAGAGCACAAGGCATTAGTCTTTCATCTTGGAAGACCTTATTTTTTATTCTGGGTTAGTTTTACAGCACCCTGATGTGTGCTCAGCACTTTACGGCTCAGGAAGAAAGATGAGGTCCACGCAGCAAGGAGTACGCAGTCAGATTTACCCGGCATTAAATCCTGACCGAGTTACAAGCCAAACGAGCTGTGTCGCTGTGCCCTGGCCTTTCTTCTCCCTGCTCCCACTCGGAGCCACCTCATCCTTTTTTTTAGTGACGCGAGGGGTTTTCTTGCCACGCAGCCTCACCTCCTGCTCTTCACGTTTCCCCCAGCATCTGTGAACGGGACGGCAGGGACACAAGTTGAGGCAAGGAGCCGGCACTTTTGCCTGTAAAATAAGTATTTTTCAGCTTGCTGGCCAGGTCAGCTGCACCCGTGCACACTGTGGCTCCTTGGCCAAGCCACTGCTTTTGGTAGGTGGGTGGCCCATGAAAGCCGCAGCGAGGAGGGCAGATGGTGCACGGCTCCCACATGGGGACTGCAAATCCATGCGGTACTGGGGCTGTTTCCCAGCCTGGCTCAGCCCTCCCAAGCCACCTGTGAGCCAGCAGAGACCTTTGGTGCTGGATGCCCAGCGCACTGAACAAACCCAGAGCCTCAGATGTGCCGCAGCCCGCTTCAGGGCACGGAGCTGTGCTGGAGGAGGGCAGTCAGCCCCGGAGCCGTGCTCCATCTCAGTCCCCTTCTCTGTGCCCTACTGGGGGACTGCCAACTCTTAGCAGCACCCTGCCCCTGAAATCCATGCAGGGGAGATGCAGCCTGCCACGCACGGCCACCACATCCCTGCCCCGGGGGCTGCCCACCCTCGGCGCAGCAAGCAGGCGGCGGGCCCTCTGCCACGGCCCCGGGCGCTGCCGTCGCCCTCCCTCGCTGCGTGGGAACCACTCCTGGGGCCAGAGCATGCCGAATTTCACTTTTCAAACGGGGCTCCTGGCGCCCCGCCAGGCAGCGCTTCGTGTTGTCAAATATTTTGGCAAACAGCGTCTCTGCTTTAGTCTGAAAGCGTCTTTCGCTAGGGAAACGGCGTCGAGGCGAGCAGCGAGCCGAGCCCCGGCACGCTACGATGGGATGGGACGGGATGGGATGGGATGGGATGGGATGGGATGGGATGGGATGGGAGGTGCTGGCACAGCTGCCCCAGTCCCATCGCACCCCGGCTGGGATGTGCTCAGGACCACAGCTGGGCAGGGCGGCTGCAGCCAGCAGGGAAGGGTCCAAAAAGTCTTCCAAGGTGACCGAAATGATTGGTGGAATCAGGCTGAGCGGGGCAAATCGTATTGACAAGAATAAGTAAACACTAAAAAGTGATTTTCAAGTTGCTATTTTGGCTTTTTGTTCTGAAATTGCTCTGTATTAAAAAGGGAATAAAAGAAGAAAAAATAAGGAAAAAAAAAAAAAACAAGCTCTAAGTAAACTAGAAATAAGGGGACTGTATTTTTTTACCAGCTCATTGGAAAAATGAAACATATTTGTTCTGGGTCAGACCAAAACGAGCAAAGCAATCAGTTATCCACAGAGCCACGGTGCAGGCTGCCTTCCCTTCTGCTCACTCTCCTGGGCATCTTTGAAAGAATATCCAATACCTTTTTATGATGTTTGAAAGAAAATATCTCCAGGGAGGAAAAAGCGAGGTGTGATCCCAAAAACTCTGCTCTTGCAGCTTGGCCAGGCCCATCTCCCCTTCCCTCCGGCCGTGGCTCCTTCCCCGTCACGTTGTGCGGTGAGCGCGCGCATACTCACGGCCCCGGCACCACAATAGGTTTTGAAAGCCTGAGAAATCCTCCCGAAAAGCCTGGTTTCCGGCCAAAAACCCGAGGTTACGCAAACATATGCAGAGCTTGCAAACAGCCTGCGTGTGTCGGATGGAGAGCAGCTTTGCGGAGCAGGTGTGAGATGATTCGGGAGGATCTGCCTTTCCCGACGTCTGTGCTGCGCAAGGAGCCCGCCTGGGGGGAGAGCCGAAAATAAGTGTCAGCCTGCAGACCAAACCCAGGCCTCATCCCATGCACCGAAGAAAAACCAACCCTGACCCCCCTGGGGCCCTGCTGAGCCGCGATGCTGCCGCCCACCCACTTCCCGAGTCCCCTGGGAGTCGCTCGAGGGGAAAGGCAAGAAAAGCCCTTGCGCCCACGGAGGAAGAGGAGGAGGAGGAGGAGGAGGAGGCAGGGTTTGCCCCAGCCCCGGTTGCAGGAGGCAGGCGAGGGCTGAAACCAGAGCTGCCTTTTGCACGGCAGGAATTCGGTGCTGCGAGCCGGGCGGTGCCGTTGGGAGGTGTGTTGGGCAATAGATGAAGATTTCAGTCTGGGAAAATGGTGAAGCTCGGTCTCCTTTTCTCAGGCGACGTGCTCGTGCCTTTGAAGAGGTTTGGAGGCAGATGGCTCCGTGGCAGGCACAGCAAAGGCACCCCTGGAAGCCTTGCGAGCCAGCGAAACCTCCGAAAACTCCCATCTCTGGCAGCTGCCAGGAAAGCTTGTTTGGGTTTTCAAATCTGTTCAGAAGAGTCGTTTTCTTCTGAAAAACTGTGGCTGTCAAAGCGCCATGCTAGGGTCTCATTTATTATGTATTAATGACTCCACATCAGATGGGCCTGTTTTACAGTATCAAAATATTGGAAATATCAAGGTATCAGCAGGTCTGAACGGGAACTGTCAGAGGCTAAGCTGAACGGGGAGATGCCATGGGGATGGGCAGAGGGGCTTTGCGAGCACACACAACATCATGCTCCCTTCAGCAGCTCCTCTGGGGGCTGAACGTCATCCCCTGGGTTGCCCAGAAATGTCTGCGAGAGGGTTAGGGGAAACTGAGGCACGGGGCAGTGGGGCTGAGCGCAGGCACGTGGAGGAGCTGGGACCAAAGCCTGGGGGATTTGGTGGCTTCGCCTTGTGCCTTTGCTGCAAATCCACCTTCCTGTGCTGCTGCTCAGCATTAGGGTAATATTAGTTTGAGGGAAACAGTGACAGTCTGGTGGCTTTTTTATTTTTTCTTTTTCTTTTTTTTTTTTTTTTTCAGTTGTGTCATGTGGGAGCTGTTAAAAGAGTTGCCTACATTTCACAAATATTTCCAGGAACAAACTTGCTGGTGTCTGGGTCTGTGGAAGAGGGAGCGTGATGCTGACCGGCTGCCAGACCACGCTCTCCATCCATCAGTCCATCCCCAAAACCTCCCTTTTCCCCTTAAATTGCTAACAGAGATGTGCCTGGCTGCCAAAGCATCTGCTTTACCTGCCTCGCCTCTGAGGTGCCTGGCGCAGGTTAGAGCAGGATAAATCCCGAGCTTTTGCATCCCCCACCCCCAGGAGGAGAAAAAGCAGGGATTTGCTCTGGAGAGAAGCAGGAGGCGAAGCTTTCTCTGAAGCAGGATCAACCCAAACAGCATGAGAGGGAGGACAGGGAGGTGAGAAGGGATCTCCCTGAAGGACACCCCCAGGCACCCCGATGCGGAGAGCAGCGGGGTTTCTCCGTGCCTCCTTCCCCCTGCCCATCAATTCTGCCTCGGTGCCGGGTGCCTCCTGCACCTGCCTGCCTCCATAAAGGGCGAGCAGCAATAATAGTCTGTGGTTAAAGTATTGCCCTCAGATGATAATCAGCGGGACGTGGTTTATTTAGAGCAGCTGTGCCAGGAGGGGGGTAACCTCTCCGTCCTCGGCGAGCAGCTCAGTTGTGCTCGGCGCAGGGAGAAGGATGCGTTGGGATGCGGGGCTTCTCCAGCCCCAAGCTCCCCGAGGCAGGTGGGGGTGCAGGCAGAGCTGGGTCACCATTTGCTGCAGGAGCAGAGAAATTGTGTTGGTGAAACTTTGGCCAACGTTTCCCCCAGGTGAGCGGGATTGTGCTGCGCTAAATCCAGGCCGTGCCGTTGTCCCCAGGATGTTACCTCCCTCCTCAAACAGAGGCTCCATGGGGATGGGGACAGGGAGAACAGCGAGGCCCGGCTCTCAGCCTCACGTTGGAGGCTCGGAGGCAGCTTGAGGCCAGCCGAGGGAAGCGTCCCGCACGTGGGTGGCGGTGGCGCGGGGCAGAGCGATGGTATTGCAGGTATGTCGAGCACCTTGTTTGTTATACCTGGAGCATGTTGCAACAGCACTGGGTTGTGCAATGGTTTTCCAGGAGATTTCAGCGCTTTCAGCTCTCGGGGCCGTCGTTCTCTGGGGCTTGGTTTCTGCCGAAGTGGGATGCTGTGGGGAGAAGGGTGGAAATCAGCCCCTCCTCGGGGGGGATTTTGTGTGGAGATGATACCAAATGTGTGATGGAGAGAGGGAGGAGGAAGCTCCCACCTTCCTAAATTGCTTCTTCTGTGAGCGCTTTTTGTAGGCACCGAGTAGGCTCAGGGTGAACGCCGGGTATAGCTCCCGCTCCTGCTCTGTAGCCACACTCCATTATGTGCAGGTTGCACAAGCTGCAGCCAGGCTTTTTGCCCCCAGGGACTTAAACATTTCCTTCTGCCACCAGCACGAGGTGTTGCTGGAGAACATCTCTTCCCCACGGCGGGCTGAGGATGCCGTGCTCCAGCCCCAGAGCTGAGCCCCATCCTTGGGGCAGCTGCCGGTGAGCCCTCCCCAGGCTCATTTCCACATTTTCTTCCCTTTCCCTGTGCTCCCATATGGTTTTCTTCCTCCTTTGTACCCTGCCTGGGATGGGAGGGCGCATACCAGGTGGCGTGAGGTCCCCCCACCTGAGTTTTGCCCCCTGCGAGGTGTGAGAGCAGAGAGCTCAGCCCCCCCTGCACCCCTAATTTTGGGCATGGCCCACTCAGGCAAATCCCCTGAGACGCCAGCAAACAGACATGGGCTTGGCACGGGATTTTCAGAAGTTTAAAATATTGCACAACTCGGAAGAATTATCACTGGGAAAATCGCTGCGGCTCCCCGGGGAGATGCAGCGCTCCGCCACAAACATGGAGGCAGTCGAGCTTCTCGTTGGAATGGTCGCGGGAGTTTCTCAATTTGGCCATCTTCATTTTCCAGAACTTCCATCTGCACATTGGCGGAAACCTTCCCAGCCCGGGTTGTGCCCTCCGCTCCGGGGGATTTCTTTTTATTTCTGAAAATGCCAGCTGAACGCTGGCACGGTTATTAGGAACGGACGGAGGATCTTAGCACGGAAAATGTTGGGCAACCCCAAATACCGCCCCGGCATGCGGCGGGGGGAGGACAGCCTCCCTCCTGGATGGGGACGGGGCTGCACAGGGTGCTCCTGTGGTCTGGGCACAGCAAATAGTGGGGTGCAGACACCCCAAACCTACTTCCCATCGGGACCCTCTGCCAGGAGGCACCAGGCAGCAGCTCAAAAAGGGGCCCTTTTTGTCTTGCCACCTCATCCAGGCTCCTCGTGTGCTCTTCAGCCTTCAGAGAACGGGTTGTGCCATGTCCCCGAGCCCACAGCGAAGTCCCCCTCTGTGCGTCTCTTGCAAGGAATGAAATAACCTGGAAGCTGTTGGTCTCTGGAAGCAATTTAGCATGGGACGTGGCTATTAATTTAAATAGATTACAGAAATTTGAACTAAGCTGCGTATAAATCTTCTGACCAGCTCTTTGGGCTTCAGACTCTGTTGTTTACACTTTTTTTTTTTTTTAAAAAAAAAAAAAGCATTTTATTGATTCCTGAAGCTCTGATGTTTTGGTTGGAGCTCGCGTCTCCCTATCTGGGCGCGGATGGCAGGCGGCTTTGCTCCTCCACACGTATCACCTTTCAGAGCTACTGTGAGTAAGACGCAGATGTTGTTAGGTCTCAGGTAAAGCCATCAAAGGTGGACGTTCAATCAAGTTTGACATCATCTTCAACCTGAAGGCAAACGGGTTGGTTTTGATTAGCAGCCCGCGGGGCTGCGCCTAACCCGTATCAGAGCTGCTGCTGCTACTTTACCTGAATCGCAAAACCACAGATGGTAATTATAACGATAAGTGCTTACAGATTTCCTAACAACAAAGATAATTTGTTTGCTCCATGCCTTGTTAGAAGGGGAATTTTGTTCTGGTGGCTGGGTGGTTTGTGAATCAGCCATTGCCCTTTCACCCCTCTGTCCCCGGCCTGGCTGCTCCCCCCCCGCATGGCGATTAGATGCTGATCTGACACGACGGGTCCTGCCGAGCCCGCTCGCCGCGGCTTCTGGCCCTGTTTGGAGGGTTTGCCCCATGCAAGGGGGGTGCCTCATGCAGAGGGGGTGTCCCGCGTGGAAAGGGTGCTGCACGGAGGGAGATGTTGAAGCCTGCTGGATCAGCCCTCAGCTGCTCACCAAAACCAGCACCCACACGGTTCATGCAGCGGGTTTTGGGGGGGATTTGTGGCTTTGCCTGCATCCCACAGGCTCGTCTGCTGGCAGCACACGAGTGCCGGGGAAGCCGGGGTGAAAGCTGGCTGCGAGTCTGCCCTGGGCCTGCTGGGCCGCTGCTGAGGATGAACGGCCGTGCCGGGGGACAGGCAGCATGCCAGCAGCAAAACTCGGGCCTCTTCTCCCTGTTTTTTCTGGGGACTGCTGCCAAAAATGCAGCTTTCCTCCTGACTGAAGGTGACCCGGCATCGGAAGGCTGGGGAGAAGGAAGGGGGAGCTTGTTGCACGGCGGCTGCCATCGGTCTGTGACGATCCGGGGTGTCCCGCTGCGGCTCCCTGGGGCTGGGGGCAGCTCACCCCTGAGCTACCACAGCTGGGGATGGGGCAGGAGCCCACCAGCAGCCCCACGGCCATCCACAGCCTCTGCCCGCCCTGGAGCCCCCAGCTCAGGGGCAGCAAGGGCATCGTCTGGCCCGCTTTGCGGGTGCACGGAGAACAGCCTTGCTTTCTGGGTCTCGCTTTAATTATCCTGGAAGGACGCGGCTCGTTAAGTGCCCGCTTCGCTTTCCAGCGATCCCTTCCGGCTGCCAAGTGCGCTCGGCAAACAAAAGCATTCCTCTCCCTGCCGGGGCCGCGGCGGCAGCCCGTATGGCGAGCAGACGGAGGCGATTAGTGCACACGAGAGCAGGCTGCCCTTCTCCCCGTCCCTGCGCACAGCCCGAGACCCCTGAGCAGCCTCCTGGCGAGCAGAAACCACCGTTGGGCAGAGACCCCTCCAAAAATGCCCCTGCGCTTCTGCACAAGCTCACGTTTGCTCGGCACGGGCAGAATACCTGAGGGTCTTGCGCCAGAGCCCGTTTCCCCGGGGCTCCCCTCTTTCCCGGCTTGGATCAGATGATTTTTTTTTGCAGGCCAATAGTGCTCGGAGTGGTTCAGGAGGGTGATATCGATCTTGTTCGTATTTGTTGCTTTAATGAGTCACAAGTTCTGTCTGTGAGCAGAGGTGCTCTGGAGGTGCCGGCCGGGGCGGCTGTGGCTAACCTGCATTTCTGGAAGGGTAGGAATTTCAGCAGATTTGGGGAACTGGTGTTTTCTTAGATTCCTCAAGGAAATTACGCTAATTGCAGCGAGCCCCGTGTCCCTGCAGACTGCAGATGCGATAGGATCTCCCCAAATGCCTGCCCGCGATGACGGCATGCTTCCCACAGCGCTTCCCCTGCCCCTCAGCGCCGCGGGACCTGCTCTGAGCCGCAGGGGATCTGCCAGACCAAAGCCTCCCTCGCCGCTCCGAGACAAAATTGTTTCTGCGCTGGTTCATCTTTTGGCTGCGGAAGGTGAACGGGGTTGAGCGAAGACGTTAGCTCATCGTATGGCAGGGGACGTGCTCCCTCGGCCGCAGCAGCTGGGATCTTGGCTGCAGCCACCACTCCGCCTGTTATTATTTTTAAATGGTTTTAATATTCAGGCTCTCCGAAGCGCCTGCACTAATATCCGCACGCGGGTGTGGCGTGCAGTGTCGCAGCACAGTGCAGGAGTGGGATTAATATAAACGCTCCGTGGGGTATCCCTAAACAATGGCCCCGTATTAATCAGCTTAATATTAATCAGCTTTCTGCTCTACTCGGATGGAAGGAAGCCCCCATTCCGGAGCAGGACACTCCTCCAGGCTGGCCTTGCAGCCCGGCTCCGCAGCCATGGGAGGGGAGCGGTCGCGGGAGCAGGGTAGCTCGCGGCTTGCAGATGCTCCTCGATGGGCTTAATTTAAACATTAAATCCCAATTTGCCTCCAGGCTCAGAGCATGGAAAAAATTAGAGCAAAAGGAGATTTTTTTATTTTTTTTTTTTCAGGAAGCTCCGAGTGAGGAAAGCAGGGTTGTAATAGAAATACTTTTTTGACCTTAATTATGGCTTCTAATGGAAATCATTGTGCAACCTTGGCAGCGGGGCCGGGTGAGCACAGGCAGGCTCGGGGAGGGCAGCGGCCACTCCTTCCCCTCTGGGACAGCAGTGCTGGGGCATGAGAGGCGAGGGATAAACTCCTGCAGGACCGAGCAATGTGGCCGAAGGCTGTCGGCCTGCGGAGATGTTTGTTTAAACCATGAGGATTGTGAAATCCTGACCCGGCGTTGGCCGGGGTGGGAGCGGTAGGGATGGATCGCTGGTTAGGAAGCGTGCCGCCCTTGGTGTCGGTTCAAACCTCCTTGCTCTGGAAACCTGCTCTTGTTATTCCTGCCGTAACCCAGGGATGGGTCACTTGGCACCGCCTGGGAGTGATCGCACGTGGGGTTAATGTGGTCTATGAGCTCCGTTTGGGGCGACGGATGGCTGCTGGCCCTTTGCAGGGCTGGGGATCACCTGGCTCGTCCCCTCCTCCGCCACCAGGCAGCCGAGCTCCTCGGGCATCGCGTGCTGTGGGGCTGGCAGGAGGCTCGCCCTTGTGCTTTCTGCTCTCTGTTCTTGGAAACACGCGGAAACCTGACCGTTTGTTTTTGTCCTCAGAAGGGTGCTGGAAAACCCCAGCCCCGCTGTGGGTGTTGAGCTCTTCGGAAAACTCTGGCTTTCCTGCTGAAGACACAACCATGTTAGTTCCCCTCCATTGCCTGTGTCTCCGTGTAGGCTGCAGAAATAAAGCAAAAGTTTAACATGCAGGCATTTAACCCTTTGGAGGATCCAGTTTACACACAGCATTAAATAATATAAAGAATCATTTGCTGCATTTCGACAGTTACTGTTTTAAAGTTCTTATCACATTTATTTCTTCTTATATCAAGGTTTTTGTATTGTGTGGTGAAGATTCGTCTCTCTCCTTGCCTAGTTTATCTATAATTCAGGACGCTTTTACACTTAGGTTATAATTGACTTTTCCACGCTGCAGCGACTCAAACAATAACTATTAATATTCAGCAGTCTATAGTGATAAAGATTTCCATTTACTCTCTTTTACTTAACCGTGTGAATATACGGCATACTATCTCGCACGGTTAATATTGAATTCATTCATATTTATTCTCCATTTTCCAGTATAACAATATTGAAACAGTGAGCAGCGTGCTCCCAGCCGGGCAGCGCTGGGGGTGCAGGAGGGAGCTGCCCTGCTCCCCTGACTGCCTGCATCCCGGGGGATGCTGGCTATGCCATGCAGCCACGATGCTGCAGGTGTTTCTGAGGCTGTGGAAGAAGCTGAGGCATTAAGCACAGCTCCTCTCCATTCCTCGTCTGCAGGAGCAGGGCTGATGTCCCACCCAGTGCTGCATTCACCCCCTTCAATGTTTTCAGCCGTTGCTGGAACCAGTGGTCTCAAAAACCCAAAGGGGTTTCAGCTAGTGTGAAAGAGGGCTGCAAGCTGAACCTGGGAGTGCTGAAACTGGGTAGGATTTCTTGGTACCCCACGCTGGGGTTTGCAATAACCCCAAGGACACCCCCTCTCTCCCATCCATCCCTTTTCCTGCTGTACAGTGCAGCAGGGGGGCAGGGACAGCTCGCAGGGAGCTCCACATTGCAAGCCATAATGCGTGGATGAAACCACATGCGTTTTCTTCCCATCTCCCCATGAAATCTGGGTGTCCCCATGGGATGGCTGGCACTGTGGGGACTCCTGGCTCATATCTGGTGCCACGAGCACAGGGAGGCCGTGGGGAGATGCCATCACCTCCCTAATGGAAGGTGGAGCAGGGGCCAGCCGCGAGAGCCAGCAGCAGGCTGGGTATTAATTGCAGCTGTGCTGAGCCGTTGTGACTGAGCTCTTCCTTGTAATTATGAAAAATGTCCTGCACACAGGAAAAGTGGCAGATCTGCTGCCCCCTGCTCCGAAACAATGACTTTCCCAGGCAGCTCCTCTCCGAAGCAGAGGGGCTCTCCGCGCGCTCCGCGCCAGCCACCCACAGAGCGGGGCTGTTCCCACCGGTGCCGTTGGGAAGCTGCTCCTGCGCTTCACGGCTAGTTAGGGGCTAGTGGGGTTAAACGGATAGTCCATTAATCTCAGCCCCGCCGAGGTCAGAGCCCAGGGACACACACGCTGCGGAAGATTTATGGGCAGCCTGGGCCAGTGCCCCATTCCCGGGGTTGCTGCCAACGCTGCCCGGCACGGCGGGCGCCTGCCAAGAGCCGGCTGGAGGGATGCTCTGCCAGCGAGCTGCTCCGCGGCGGTGATGCTGCGGCGTTTCTGCATCCCACCCCCCTAAAACAGCTCCCTGGAGCCGTGACCGGGGATGGAGCTGGAGGGTGCTCCCTGATTGTTAAATCCACTGGCCTTCCCTCATCAGCTGCAGCTCGGGGCTGCCCCTGCGGTGCGCGCAGCGATGGGCTTCCCTCCGCCGCCTGTTCCTCTTGGCCTCCGATCAGAAGCGCGTGCTATCTGCCTGCTATTAGCCTGCCTGCTGCTATCTGCCCCGGGAGCAATCTCGGGGTGAATGAATAAACACAACAGCATTTAGCAAGATCTGAAAGGAGATTTGATGATAATTTCTTCCCTGCAAATTGTACGTGCTCATGTTTTCAGTGCGCTGAAGGCAATTAGAGCAGAGCGGAGCTGGCAAGATGAGGGGCGACGCTGAAGAAGCTGCGACTGTGGAGCCATAATAATAATTTAGATTCTATTTAGATACAAGTGGCTACAAGTCGTGTCTCAATATTGAATCAATCGACACAGACAAATGCTTTAATACGGAGGCATTTGTTTGAGGAGAAGGAGAGGGACCAGCCTTTTAGAGACAGCCAGGTGGGATGGATGGATACACGGCCGGGATGAGCTTGGAGCGCCCGGTGGGCTCCGCAGCCGGGAGGGGCGATCCTACGGGGAACAAATGGCTTTTCTTGCAGCTTTTGGCATTCTGGGATGGCTTACGCTAGGCATCGATTGGGGAGGTATTTTTAGAGGCAGTCTGGTATTTGTTAACCTTCTCATGCAGAGTGGAGCTTTCTTCTCGAAAGCATGTGTGCGCGCACGCGTGTGGAAGGGAGGGCGAGATCCTTCCAGAGATAAAGAGCAAGTAGCCAGCCCCAGCCAAGCGCCTGGTGCAGCTGTATAAATACGCGGCGGCCCCCTCGCCCCCACCTCCTCTTGGCGAGTGGGATTGGTGACACTGGAGAATGCTTTGCTGTCATTAGCTAATTGAGCTGCTGATGTTAAGAAAAGGTTATGTATTTCTCCTGGTAGTTTTTCTTTGTAAAACTCTGACACGGATCTCTTGCAATAGTGGTAATAATGCCCCAGCTGGGGAATCGGAGCAAATCTTCCCTATGGTGGAGATTTGTTTTTCCCCCTCTTTTCCTTCTTCCCTTCCGAGCGGCGCTGGCTCTGTGCGGGAGCGGGCGCCTGCCTCCTGTAAGCGATACCTCCCGCTGCCGCCCCGCCGGGGCTGCCCGCTGGGCTGGGGACCACCAGCAGTGTGAGCCCTCCACGGCCACAAGCCCTCGAGAAAACCAAGTCAGGGGCTTGGCACCCGGTGGCTGGGTTCCCCCCCCAGCTGGGCATGGGGTTTCCTCTGGGGTCTGAGCCCTCTGGGTGCTTCCTAGGGGGTGAGGCTGTGCCCAGAGCACCCAGGGGACAGGCGGTCACCTGCACCATGAGTGAGGCACTGCCAGCTGCTCCTGGAGACACCATGGCTGCAAACCCATCTTCCAGCAGCTCCCAGCTGTAGGGGGAGCACAAAAAGGGGTGCCATCCTCCCGCTGGGAAGGCAAGGAAAGGCTGAGCACCACCAGGTGGGTGCCAGCACATGCAGCATGGAGGGCTTCACCTGTATTTCTCCCCTGTGGACACTTAGGCCAGTGCAGCATATCTTGCTACAGATTTTGCTCCGAGTCTGGCATCCCTACTAATTCTGCTGAAATCTTGGCTTTTGTTTCCCAAACCTCTCTCGTTGTCGTGGCTGCGGTGTGGTCAAACGTGGCCATGTCCCCACGGCACCACACGTGAGCCCGGGCAGCCGTGGGGTCAGAGCCCAGCCGGCGGTGGCTGTGGCCGCAGAGGTCGCCGACCCCAGCGTGCCACCACGGGGAGGGGTCACCCCAGCCCCTCTGCCAGCGCCGTGTGCTCTGGCTGCTCCTTAATTAATCCCAGGCAAAATTAATCAGTGGACATCCGACAGCTGGAGAGCGGATGGCGGGCGCTGGAGCTGCAGCTCCCCTGGGCAGCAGCGTGGGGCTGGCGGGGAAAGTCTGACCCCGGGGCTGGAGCCGGGCACTGTGCTGGCTCCACCAGCAGGACATGGCTCTGCTGCCTGCTTCTCCTGCTCTTCGGGTGGAAGTGACACTGCTGCAGGTGTCCCAGGTCCCTGCCCCATGGCACAGAGGGATGCTTGTGGGGAAGGTGCTGTGGAGTGATGGGCACTATTGTCACAGGCTAAGTTCCTGAGGAAAATGACAGCAAAATGTCTCCTGCGCACGGGGACAGCCTTAACAGATGCCACACTGCGCAGTTTGCTCGCAGACAGGGCAGCATGGGGCTGAGCCTGCCCTTTGCAGGACTCCTCATGCCCTCCTTGTCTGGTGAGGAAGACCCTTTCCTCGGGGAGCCCAGGAGATATTTCCACCAGTCCTGCAGTCAGGGTCCTTCCTGCAGCATGGTTTCCCTGAGCATGGCTGGGACACAGGCGACATCCCCTTGGGCTGTCTTTGCTGGGCTTCCCTCCTGACAGAAGGACGCTTTCCCGCAGCCACAGAGCAAATCCATGCTGGGGCTGCAGCAGCAGCAGCTTTGGTGACCGCGCTGCGTTCCCCTCATCACGGTGACAATGGCTTCCCCAACCCTGCTCTCGCTGCTTTGCCTCCCTGCCCGTGCCCTGCCACCTCCCGCTGCCTGCTCCCTGCCCCGGCCGAGCCTTTAACCCATCCCCGGCAGCTCCAGATTGCTAATCACGGGTCGGGGTGCTGGAGCTAACGACCCGATCCGATCGACGGCCGTGAATCTGTACCGAGACTCCATTTTAGACTAATCAGTCATCAGGCCAAAATGCCAACGCAGTGCCTGAAGACTATTTGTCTTCACGGCTGCATTTTATTTATTTCATTCGATGTGACTCCGAGGGGCTCGATCCTTCCCTTGCGGGGGGAGGTTTTGCTGCCGAAAGCTCCAGACCCGGTGCTGGTGACCTCGTTCCTGCAAGGGATATTGGAAAGCGGTAACAGGATCGGGAACAGGCTGAGGTACGTGGCGGGGCCGAGCTGCCAGACCTGCTTACCGTGAGAAATTTAAGGATCCCAATCAGTTGATCAAAGGGGAGGAGACCTGAGCTGCACCAGGGGAAGACATCTGATAGCAGAGGCTTCTCCAGCTAAGCAGGTAAAGCAGGACCCCCCAGCCGGAGGCCCCCAAGGGGGGGGGGGGGGGAACTGAATTCAGACACAAATATTTATTTGGGAGCTGAATTAACCACTGCAGCAAGGGGATGCTGTGGGTCGCTTGGGGATGGGGTCCTTAAATCTGGGGGTGTTGCTCAGATGCTGAGGTCTAATTCCCTGCGCCTGATCCAGGAGCTGAGGGGGAGCTTTCCCCACCACGTGCGAGGCAGTGCTAATGCCTGCGGCCTCCTCTGGCTTTGAGAGATGAATAAAACAAAAGCTGTTCCCGGCGCTCTCACACGCGCCGCTCCTGGAGGTGGAGAGCGGGGCGTGCCTGCACCCCAGCTCCTCCTGCCAGAGCTGGGCACCCCTGGCGAGGCTCCTGGGGCTGAGCTGACCCCAAACGAGCAATTCCTGAAGCACGCAGGCCTGGGGAGCTGTGCACGCACCTGGGGAACAGCAGCCGGTCTGTTCAAGGCGCTGTCGGCCGCGCAGGAGGGGCGAGCAGAGGCAGGGCTGTGCCACCGACCTCTCGGGAGCAGAGGGGCGGAAAAGCAGGCACCGAGGGATGGGGACACCCAGGGAGAGAGGGGAAGGTTTGGGTGGCTCCGAGCCTGCAGCAGCCTGGTTTTAGTTGGGGAGGGCTCACCCGCAGCCCCCCACAAAGCACAAAACAGAGCCACCACCGTGCCAGCGCGCAGCCTCTGCCAGACCTGTGCCACCGGCTCAGCTGCGTTGCGCCGAGCCCTTCTCCTGGGCTGCTTTGAAGCAGGGACTTTCCAGCTCAGCAGGGTGCTCGCGTCCTCCCCGAGCGGTGCCGCAGGCAGGGCTGAGGCTTGGCGGGGTGCTCAGCCGGGCAGTGCCCGGGGAAAGCCTGTGCCCCGCAGCATCCCGCTAAAGGATTCCCTCTGCTCGACAGATCTCACCTCCTGTGCTGTGGCCAGGGCAGGGGACAGCAGGGGACATCACCCAGATGTCGTGGGGAGGGGGAGATGGGGATGCGGGATGAGCTGCCCCTTCCCTCTGGCCGCTCAGAGGGGCCGAAAGGTGCCGGGAGCTTGTTCGGGCTTCTCGCTGGAGGAGGGGAGTTTATTGGAAAACACCTGGAATCTATTAGGCCTGGAATATGGAGTCAAGGTTTTGCCGCCTGCAGGCAGCTAAAGTATAAATAGCGGCAAAGGGTTTGTTTTGACTACTTTAAATTGTGCAGGTTTCGTGCCCTGAGAATTGGGAGTTTGAAGCTGCTCCTAACGTAATAATCCTCTCGCTTCCCCCTCCCACCCTGAACAGCCAGGAATCTGCACCTTGTTCTCTTCTCCTTCTCATTCCTCTCTTTGTTTGACTATTTTCCCCATTTCCCATCTGTTTATCACAAACCTCCCTCTTCCTGGAGCCTTTGGGAGTCTCCAAGGAGGGGAGGGCTGGAAATGCTGTTGCACGCAGGGAACTGGGAGGGAAAGTTTGGAGCTTTACAATAAAAACCAGAGAACTCCGAGTAAAAAAAATAAAATAAAATAAAAAAAACTAAAAGGAAAACAAACCCAAACGCCAAAGACCCCTCTGTGCGATGGGGTGACCTGGCTGTGCTGGGGGGCAGACCCCACACCCCCATGCCCTGAGTGTCACCGCCATGTCCTGGGGACAACGTGGGGACGGTTTGTGGGGCTGTTCCCCGCCGCAGCCGCGTCCTCTCCCGCTCCCCCGGCTGCCGCTGCCGCGGTGCCGCTGCTGCTAATGCCGTAGTAATAGAGCGGCATGAGGCTCCTAATGGAAATGCTACATCACTGCCAGCGCGGAGTCCCCTCGGTCCCAGCGCTAATGATTATTGCTACTCTCTCGTGCCGATGCCACTGCGCCGACGTGTCTGGCGGTTGCAGGCAAAGACAGATGCAGCCTCCGCTCCGAGGAGTTTCTGCTCCAAATTGGAACATATATCTGGGAGGAGAAGGAGGCACGGGGCGCGCGCGATGGGGGTGAGCACCGGGTGCGTGCTGCTGCCAGCCACGCGTGGCCTGCCCTGTGCCCCCAGCCCACTGTCCGGAGGGGCCAGCGCCACGCGCCCTGCAGAGCAGCATGGCACTGTGTTGTGCCTTCCATGTCGTCCTGCAGCGATCACTGCTGGCCCTCGGCTTAATTAATTAGTTACTAGCACTGTCCTCCACCTGGCCCTGCGTGGGACCACAGCCCTGGCTCACAACATAGCAAGGCAGCTGCGCTCCTGCTCAGTACGTCCTCGGAGGAGCCGCCACCATCAAATGCCACCCATCCCGGAGGCACTGTCCCAAGTCCCCATGCCACTGCATTTGGGTGGCACTGACACCACCTGGAGACCACCGGCAGACCAGATCCCGAGTGCAGGTCCCCATGTCCCCTGCCTGAGCCCAACCAGCGCTTCCTTCCTGCCTGCTGCCTGGCTCAGCTGCAGCTCATTTTTCGGCATCGCTGGGTACAAAATGAGCTGCCCAAGACGTAGCGCACAGAAGCACGGGTGTGCTGTTCAAGCCAATGCACGGCATTGAGGCCTCTGCTGGCCACACCACGATGGGAAATGTGAGCCCCTGGGGTTGCACCATGGCTCTGACCCCCGAGCAGCAGCACGGCGGGGGCCGGTGGGGGCCAGGGCTGCTGTCCACGGAGGGCAGCGGCTCTTCCCCCAGCCATCTGTGCTGGAGACCTGAAAGTCAAACCCCGCTGATAAGCCATCTGGGGTGTCCAAACGACTGCACATGGTGCGATTTATTTTCCTACTTTTTCTTTTAATCATTGCTTTATTTCATCTGCCCGGTGAGAAAACAGCCTTAAAAAACAAGGGTTTATGTCCTGGAAAGAGGCTGCCAGGGCCAGGAGCACCGTGAGCACAGGTGTTTGCTCCATGCCGTGCATGTCTGATGGCTGAGGTCGTGCCTGGAGGCTGGGGGACAAGGAGCCGAGTGCGGGGAGTAGGGTCAGGCAGCCTGGAGACAACAACCAGACACTAATCCGCAGAAATAATCCTGGCTGAAGCCACCCAGGAGCATTGCGTGGTGGTGCGAGGGGGATGGAACATGTGGTGGGATGAATGATGCTGCCATGGGAGCGGGAGTGGGGAGTTGCCACTCCAACATGTCCTTGATGACACTGGGGCTCACAAGGGACATCCCGTGCTGTTACCCCTTGTTATCCCACCCTTGCTGGGTGGGAGCAGCAATGTGATGCTCCAGCTCAGCTTGGCTGGACACAGCTCAGGGGACCTGCAGCCAGAGCAGCAACAGCACATTTTTGGTGTTGAAAGAGGCTGCCCGAATTGCACGGCTCAGCTCGGGGGGCAGCATGCTGAGCACCACGGCTCTGGCTGCACCCTCCGCCAGGCTGCAGGGCAAGCAGAAAGTTCTCCATTTCCCTGCTCTCCCAGCTCTCCCGTGGAGCGAGGAAATCTTGCCAGCTCCTCTGAGAGCCGGTTGCAAGGACGTGTCTCTGTTCTTCATGCTCTTTTTCCTTTTAATCCAGTTTAAGAAACAGAAGCAGATGAAAGGAGCTTGGTATTAGCTGCTCAGGAAAAGCTGAGAGGCGAGAGATGAGGGATGCTCCTGGCTCCACTCAGCCTCGGGGCTGGCTTGGGGGCACCCTGTGTTGGGGACACGGCTGCGCCCCAGGCACTGCACAACCTGGTGCTGGACATGGATGTCCCATGGGCTGGGCACTCAGGACTTCTCCACCACCTTCTCATATGCACGCACACAGGAATGCACAGAGAGCTCCACTGCTTGCCCCTTATCTCCTGAGCAGCCTCAGCCACAGGCAGCCGGGCTGAAAAATCCCGTGGCAGCACGGTGGTGACCGGGCCACCGCGGTGTGGGGAACACGCCGCGGGCTGGGGTCCTGCACCCGCGGTGACTGCGCACGTGCTCAATCTTGTCTCCTTTCACGTGGAATTAGTGTGACACAATTAAACCCTCTCGTTAGACAGCATTATTTACTTAAAAGGAAAGCCGGGGCCGGACGCGGGGCCCTGGCAGCCCGGCGTTTCGCACATCATTATGTTCCCTTCGCAGCTTTGAAGTGGCGGGGCCAAGGCAGCTCCGGCTCCCCGCGGGCTCGGCGCAGGCGGTTGCAGGAGGGCACCCGCCAGCTTGTGCTTGGCCCAGGCACCCAGCCCCAGAGAGCCCTGCGTGCTGTGCCACCAGCTCCAGCAGAAGCAAAGGAGCCTCTGAAACCCCGGTGCCCCACATCCCGCAGTGCCCCGTCCCTGGGATCTTCCCCCAGAGCCACAGGATGGGACGGAGAGCGGGGCTGGAGGCGAGCGCTGCTTTGATGCCCCGGCTGCATTTACAAATGATGTGCAATATCCTGTTTCTCTTGGCACACAGAGGGGATGGAGCAGCGGACTGTGTCGGCTTGCTCACCGTGCCAGGCCTGCCCGGGCAGCGCCAAACCCACGTGCTCCTTCACCTCTCCCTGCTCCCGGCGCGTATTCCACCTCTCCTTCCTCTGCCTTCACCGCTCTCCCTTTTCGGCTCACCGATCTCTACCCATGGCACGGATCCGGCCATCCCTCTGGCTGGCAGGGCGCAGCCGGCGCCTCGTGCCCCCGGGTGCCCCCATGTCCCCGTCCCACCGCGGGGACCCTCAGCAGGTTCCTCGCGCCGGCTCCAGCCCCGGCGGACGCTCCCCGCCGCGCTGCGGGTTTCCGCCAGCCGCCGCGTCTCAGCCGCCGCTGCCAAATGTTTGGGGAGAGGAGCCAAGTCAGGCAGGCGGGAGATAAATCTGAGCTCTCCTTGGCTGTGCTGGGGCTTTGCTCTTGATTAATTGGAGGCAGCGGTTCTCCTCGTGCTCCGATCCCCCCGCCGAGGGACGGGGAGGCCGGGTTCACCGCCCGGGGCCGGCGTTTGTCCCGGCGGGGAGCTGTGGCCGTGTTTGCAGCGAGGGAAGGTGCGGGTATTTGTGCTCAGGCATGACTGCCTGCGGAGGTGGGAGGAGGCGGGGAGCAGGGATGAGCCAAGGTCTGAGCCTCTGCCCTGCGAGCTGAGCAGCCTCGCGCCGTGAAATATTTAGAGGCTGTTGCGAGAGGCTGTTAGATCTGACTGCTCGTGGGATTGCTTTTTTCCTTGACAAAAGCCTGGCGTCCACCTAAAGTTAAAGCTAATCTAAACAGTAGGGAAAAATAAACACACAGGATGTGAAAGGGGAACGATAGCCTGAGCACTAAAAAGGCAGGGAAGCGGGAATTGGTGGCTGCTGTTTTATTAGCCGCAGAGCTCTAAAAACATCCTGCAAGAGGCAAAATTTGGTCTCTGGGAAGTAGCAGGGCTGGGAGGAGATGGCACAGAGGGTGACCGCAGTGCTCATTGTCCCCAGGCGATGCAGCCCCGCTCCTCTCAGCCAGATTCATGCAAAGCCCAGGGACAGGGCAGTCAGGAAAGAAGAAAAAGAGAGAGTCGGAGTTACGGTTGTTGTTGGAGGGTTTTATTTTCATTTTCAGATGTCTGGGGTAAAATGAATGAACTGCAAAGGAACTTAAATCTTTATGTTTGCAAGATTAACTTCTCATTTCTAGGCTGAAATACTTACGGCTCTTTCCAATACTCTTGGAAATATTCCGCATGTTTATTTTTTTCCCCCAGATGTTTATGTAACTTCCTCTGGAAGCCTCGCTTTTTTAGTTAATTAACGTTATGTCCAGAAATTTCTGTGCTTGGTCCCTTTGTTAACATACCCAGGGCTCCTGTTTAGGACCGTGGCTGTGTCTGCACCAGTTGCGCTCAGCATCCCCCGCACCAAATGAGCTCTGTGCCGGGGGCTGGATGCGGTGGGAGGGAGAAGCAGGCACTTTCCTGCTGCCCATGCCTTGGCAGATTGGTTTTCCTGCTGCAGTGGGGACCTGGAGGCACGACAGCATGCATCGAGTTGATTTCGGGGTATGAAGACTTCCACACATCAAACAAGCCCATCACAAATCGCCCTGCCCCAAATCCCCCTCCCGAAGCACCCGGCTCCCTCCCCGCTGCCTGGTGCCTGTTCTCTGCAGTGTCACCTGAAGGCTTAATTAGGGTGCTGGTTGTTCCCTCGCCGAGATAATTAATTGGAGGTGTTAGATAAAGCCAGGCCCCACACCGGTCCTTGCTGGGGCTGCACGGCACCATCCAGCTCAGATGTTACTGTTCCCTTTTGTTCCTGCCCCTTCAGCCTGTTCTCAGCCACCGTGAAAAGGCTCATATCCAAAACCAAGCTGAATTAATTTTTCAAGCAAGATACCACAAGACAGAGATACTATTAAAGGCTTTGCTAGGAATCAGGGTTCATTAGGATATATCCAGCTGCCGCTCCCTCCCTACCAATTCTGCCTCTCCGTGCAAAGACAAAAAGCCAAACCAGTTGGAACTGGCGGGGCCATGGGTTTTAAGCCAAAGGAGGTACGGGGCTGCAGGGAAGCTGTTCTTGGGGAGGGTTTTGGAAGTGACCTTGTGCAGCAGCTCACCTACAAAGCCCTGCGGTGCTGGTCTATGGGGTGGCTTCTCCCTCCACCAGGTTTTCATCCTGGGCAGTGTTTCAGGGGTAGCAGTGGTGCCGGCCTCACCGTGGCCCCCAGCACGTCCCCCGAGGGGCAGAGCTAACGTCTGCCTGAGCTGGTGTCTCACTCTCTCCCTCACTGGAAAGGACACTTAGAGATGAACAAAGCAACCGAAGATCTTTTGTAATTTCTCTTTTAAAAATAATTTTATAAGGCCAGAAGAATCCGAAGCTTGTTATTTAAAAAGGGGCCCTATCAGCAGCAGCGTTTTTTTGCAATGAGTCAAGCTGGGAGCATCCCCACTGACAGTCCCTGTGCCTTTATCATCACCCTAACACGAGGTTTTTAATGCAATTAGCGGGGGCAGTGGGACAGATGCACTCCAGCACAGCACCCTGCTCACCCAAACCACTGGCCCTTTGCAGCCTGCAGGGGAAGGACGGAGCCTGAGCAGGTCCGGGGCCTGTCGTTTACCGCTCCCTCCCCAGTAAGACACAATTTCCAGGGCTGAGCGAGGGCAGCCTGGCCTGTCCTATTAGCTGGGGTGGGGAGAAAGAGGGGTATTGCAGTTGTGTGCCCAGCCTGCCTCTGTTGTCAGAGAAAACACGAGCCCCGTGCCATGCGGGGACACTCGGGATGCTCCCCGCAGCACGCCAGCCTGGCTGGTGTCGCCCTGCACGCTGCATCTAAATGGAGCCCTTTCTGCCTCCTTAACGAGGCTGACACCGCTCTGCTTATTGTCTATTAACTCGAGAGGTGAGCACATCAGCCGGCAGAATCAGAAACATTTACCATAGAAAGGAAAAGCTGAAATCCCATTTTCTCTCCACAGCTCAATGGGAAGCACTGTCAGGGCCAGGCAGGAGCGTGCGTGGCTGTGCTCCTGACACACTGCCCTGCACGAGCAGCACGATCCTGGAGCCCTCGGGATGGAAAAACACCTCAGCACTGCTGGTGTTGGATTCCAAACCCCCGTTTTTTCCCACTTTTGGTTCCCAGAACTCCAGCTCATCCACGGGCACCCACACACCCGCTCTCCCCCAGGGATGGGCGCCGGGCAGTGGAAGCAGAAGGTCCCAGCGCCGCCCGGGGTGATGGCACAGGAGGGCCCTGCTCCTGACATTCTCCTCCGAGCAAGGCCCGTTAGTTCTGGGGATTTGGGTTTCCATTAGAGCCCATTTGGTGGCCTTTCTCCTTTACACTGGCATTTCCACGGCTGCTTAACTTCAGTGCATTTCATTAGCACAGAGGTTTCTGTTGATATTAGAAAGTCACTGTAATCATCAGAGGGATTTCCACGGCTGTTAGGCCAGGAGCTTTGCTACTCGTCTGTGTTTTTGGAAGCCTTTTTGTAGAGGTGCCTTCAACGTGCACCTTGTTGGCAGGGACTTCAGAGCCCTGTGTCCCCAAAGGTTGCTGCAACACGGCTCTGGCAGAGCAGAGGCAATGGTGGAGATGCCAGCCCCAGCTAGGAGCTGCCCATGCCCACCAGGATCCCCATGCCCATCAGGATCCTCATGCCCACCGGGATCCCCATGCTCCTCAGGATGCCCATGCCCACCAGGATCCCCATGCCCACCGGGATCCCCATGCCCATCGGGATCCCCATGCCCATCGGGATCCCCATGCCCATCGGGATCCCCATGCCCACCGGGATCCCCATGCCCACCATCTCCACAACACCCCTTCAGCAAGCGCTATTGCCACATCCCCGCCACGGGGCATGCAGCACGCAGACACCCATCTCCTCCTCTCGGCATCCATTTATTCCTCATCCCCACTCGCCCTTCGCTGGCGTTTCACAAGCAGCAGGGACAGCGGAGGCAGCTGTGGAGATGGCCGCCCACCTCTTCCCACTTCCCCAGAGCTCTTCGGGGCCGGCGAGCCTTCCGCGGACAGTGCAGCTCTGTTTTGCATCACCGCTTTGAAAAGCCCTTGGAGAGAGCAGTGATTTATGAGAGGTTTCTTGTACGAGGGGAAATAAACCTCTGACCAGACCCGACTGAAATCCACACTGCTTAATTTTCTGTGGAATCAGGATTTTACCCCTATCTGAGGATTTTGCTTCTTTCCAAGAAAAACAAGCGGTGCCGCTCTCACAGGCAGCCACTTTCTCTCCCGGTCCAGCAGCGGGGCTGGCCGGGCACGGCTTCCTCCCGCAGCCCCATGCTCTGCTCCCCACTCCTTCACCGCCCCCGATCCCAGCCCTGCGGGTCACAAATCACCGCTTTTCCTACCGGCGCCGAAGCGAGAACATCTGCTGGGAAAGTCAACAGTAATTAATTAGCTTTTAACTTGGAGATAGAGAAGCGGGAAAGAGGCACGGACCCCTTTAATGAGAATAAAAGGTGTTTAAGCTTGGAGGAGTGCAGTAGCACCCTGGTTACTTTGTAATACAATAAGGGGCTGGGAATTTGAACCAGAAATGGAGGGGCTTGGGAGGGCATTTCGGACACTGGAGCAATGTCCCGTGGTTGTGGTGAAGCCTAGAAGGGAGCCAGAGCTGCAGAGCTGTGGTTCCCGCAGTTCCCCTGACAGCTGCAGAGGGTCTGGAGGCAGAAGCAAGAACAAACGAGCCCCCCTCTTGCCCCCAGGTGTGCCCAGGGAGGGTGCTGAGCCAGGTGGTGCTGGGGTGGGATGGGAGGTGATAAAAAGCAGGGAGTGGGAGCTGCTAGGGGAGAAGGTGGTGGCACCAGAGTCAGTGTCATAGCAGGTGTGGGACATCTGGGACAGCCAGTCCCCACCAGAGCAGGTTGGTTGTGAAGGTGTTTCACTGTGGGCTGGGGGGGGCTGGTGGTGGCTCAGCAGGAGCCCCCACGCTGGCTTTGGGTGCTGAGTGTGGGGGCAAGGATGGAGACACGCATTGGGCATGGCTGAAAGGGAGAGGAGGCTTTGGGAATTGCTGGAGGGTGAGGCCTCGGGACCCTGATAAAAATAGCAGAGGGAGAAAATGAGGAGCAGGGAGTAAAGGAAAGGAGCTTGGAAGTTGTGATGCTGGGGGCAAAAGGGCTTGGAAGTGGAGGTGAAGGGTGCTGGGTGGGGAGATGGGGGTGCTGGCCCCATGCTTGCTCTGCTCTCCCTCCCCAGGCTCAGCTGCAGGTAAAGCAACGGTGTACAGTGAAAGAACAGCACTCACAGCCCTAGAGAAAAGAGGGAGGGCTGCTTATGGGAGGAAAAAAAAATTACTGACGGCAGCTGTAGGTGTATAATTACAATTATGATATGTTAAGTGTTAGTGCATGTACCCTCTGCAAAAGGATGGCACCAAAGCTGAGAGGGAAAGGCTGGTGCAGGAAGAAACTCAGCTAATTAGTTAATCAGGGCTCTTTAGGAAATGTTTCCTCAACTCGCTCTTTCTCTCCCCCTCTATTTCTGTAACTAACAATTTGGCTGTTGCTCCTCCTTCAAGTGAAATCCCACCCCAAGCCTGTGCACGGTCTGCCTCTGAGCAGGGGGCTCAAGCAAAAGGGGGGGGGGGACAAATAAAACCTCTGCTGTGGAGAGGAGCTCACCTGACAGACACTGACTTCTTCAAAAAGCCTGATCTTCCTGAGACACGTGTGAAACTGAACCGTGGGAGTCCCCTCTGTGTGTTTAAACCCTCACCCCACCTGCCAGGGTCTGTGCCTGGGGGGGACACGAGCTCCTGAGCCCCCCGTGCTGCCCGTTGCACCAGCCCTGCCAGGGAAGCAGAGGGAGAGCATTACCCGGCTTTGCACAGGGGAAATGATATAATTGGAGCTGTTTGGATTTAGAAATTAAAATAATTTGGGTTTGCTCGGGAAGGTTCACACAACGTCAGCTTCCATCAGGCAGATGAGAAGCAGCAGTGCCCCGGCGGTGCGGGCTCTGACAGCTCTCCCAAATAACACCCGCCCTGCGGGGCTCCCTGCTTGCCTTTCAGTTTCTCTGTGCTGCTCGGGGGCTGGCAGCTCCCTCCCACGCAGGACAAATGTGTGTGCCCTTTCCCAGAGCATCCCCACTGCACAGGGCTGCTGAGGTGGAAGGCATCGCCCTGGCTGGCCCCTGCTGCCTGGGGTGGGTAGCTTTCTCCTGGTCCCCAGAACCACCCTTTCTGCCCCAAAACCTCTGGGTGGGACAGCAAGCGGTGTCCTCATGCCTGCAAAGTGCCGGGCAAGCCCTGCATCCTGGTGTGGCTGCAGGCCCTGATGCCTCTTGGGGTGCTGGGAGCACAGGGCAGGCACACAGAAACCCCATCCAAACCATGGCTTGGGGCTGTCTCTGGGCTCTGCTGAGCCTTCCAGTGCCCCCCATTACCTGCTGCTGCTTAGGGCACCTCCCTCGAGACCCCCCAAGCCGCTTGCCTTCTCCCCCCATGTTTCGGAACTTCCTGGCTCCTTTTGCATCACTTCTGGTCTCCGCGTGACCTAAATTCAGCCTCATCTGTAAATGCAATTACTTTGCCATTTATCTTTGTGGTCATTAATGCTCATCAGGACCAGGCCTAGTGCAGGTTCCTGAGACTGCCGGGCGGGCTCCACGGCAATTTAATTCCTCCAGGAAACATCCCCGAGGCACAGGGTGAAACGTTGGGGGTTTTGCCTGTCCCTCCTGCTGCAGTGCCATCCAAGTACCCATCGGTCTGACCACTCTGGGTCACCCTTAGCAAATTCTTTTTCTTCATCACTTGTGGCTCTGCTTTCCTCCAAGAGTGAGCAAATGTCTTTTTCCTTAATCCCCAATTTTTGTGCCATTCCTTGCCCGGTGGATGAAATTAATTTCCTGGCTACTAATTGTCATTCTCTGTTTTCAGTCTCACCTTTTTTCCTTCTAATTTTGCTTTGTATTTATTTCCTTCCCCGCCAGTCCCTCCCGAGCCCTCTATTGATTTGTTACGCCAGCTCTGAATCTGGCCGACTGCGATTTTATTTCGTTGATGGTGGTGGGTTTTTAAGTGGCGGAGGCTCACCAAGTTTGTTAGTGAATTCCCTTAATAATTCAAAACGCATGTTGCTTGCCCCGGCTGATTTGTGTACGTTCGGTTTGTCAAGCGTTCCCCTACGTGCTTTTTATCAGTAAGTGTATTTACAAGGTCTTCATTACTTCCTAATTGACCGTGCCTCTTCTCTTTAGTTATCGCCTTAAAGAGTAATTTAAAAAAGCAATTCAGCAACAGCCATTTTAAAGCTCTTCATTCCTCCCAGCCCCTTTCTCATTTATTATCATCCTTCTGTCTCGCTGGCGCTCCTTTTCCCTGACGTCTTTGAAAGCCCTTCGTATTCCCCTTAACGTTTTATCGGCGCTCCTGTTCCACCCTTCGGCTGCTGCCAGCCCCAGCCTGCCTGAGGATGCTCTGTTTGGCAGCGGAGATTCTTCCCCTGGGGGTGGGAAATAACGCAGTGCTGTGCCCCCTGCGGAGCCCTGTCCCGGGGGGATGCTCCCCCAAAACCGGCTGCTTCATCCCTTAGTGCTGTAAAGTGCTTGGCTCTGGCAATTCCTCCCCTCTGCCTGCTTTGAAGCCAGTTACACCCTGTGCAAAAATTGGTGGCTTTGGGGATTTTGCTCCCTGTCTGTGCATGGGTGTGCAGGCTGGCAGAGCCTCCTGTCTCCCATCTTCCATGCCGCCCTTGCAGCCCAGCCCCATCTCCAGCTGCGTCGCTTCTTGGTTCCAGGCCGGGCACTGGAGCTAAGCAAGCTTTCCCGTGATTTATTCATATGTCCGCAGGCTTTAAGGCCAGAAGAAATGAGGAGATGGCTTAGCCTGACCTCCTGCACATTACAGGCCATTAAACTTCATCCGGTTATCCCCGCGTTGAGCTCCGCAATTTGTCTGGCTGAAGCCTATCTTTGGCAGAGGAACCCAGCCCCGATGTGAGGACAGGTTTATACCGCAGAGCTTTCTGTCCTGCCCTTTGTGTACTCTGTGGTGTTTGGGTTGGGTTTTGAAACCTGCTGCACAGTGTACAGATACATCTGTGGGTATATCTGCAGTGATGCTCAGGGATTTTCCTCCTCACCTCATTTTTTTTGCATCATTCAAGCCATTTCTCGTGCATGAATAGCCTGAACTGTCCCCAGGACAGGCCGTGGTTAACCAGTGCTTGCACTGCACCATGACTTGGCCAGGCGAAAGCTCGCTGCCCTGTGTCAACCACTAAGAACAGCTTTGAAAACTTTTATCACTTTGCTCAGAAGAGAGGGAAACGGCTCTGGTTTTGGTGGAGATCTCGGGGCGCCCCATGGTTTAATGTTTTCCTTCTCCTTCCTCTTTGAAAACCGGTCTTTTTTCCCTGTGTTTTGTCTTCTGTGGCTTATGTTGCTTGACATGTCGGCTGGTTTTGATCTTTTTCTCTTTCTGCATTACAAAATTGTCAGCTGTGTAACCTAGAAACGGAGCTGGCTGAATGATATGTTTGCAAATAATATTTGTTAGAAGTTTTTTTCTCTCTCTTTCATTAATCATGCCTGCCCCAAACCTGTTTTGGGGGGGGATGTGCTCGTAAGGAGGAGTGTGTGTCCCATGCCATGCAGCAGGCGAGCTGGGGAAACCAGGCTTTTCTCCCAGCTCTGATTTCTCTGGGACCTGGTGTGAGTGTCATCGTTATCCTCTATGGCACCCCCGCCTTGCAAAGCCATGTGCAAGGGCCTCTCTCTCCCTTTTTCTCCGATTTTAAATCGGAGGGCTGTGGGCTCGCAGGGTGTGGACACACAGCACCTCGCCTCTGGGGCATAGAGGTGCTGCTCCCACAGGAAGGATGCGTGGCAAGGTCCTTCTGTGGGTCATTAATGACAATTATGGCTTGTGTAAGCAGAGCTCATCCCTTAAAATGATGTTTGGGAGCTTGTATTGTTCCATGCAGGGCCAGGCACTTTCTGCTCTCCTGCCGGTGCCGCTTCACAGAGCAGATACTCCCTGCAGCTCCTCCTTTGGGTTTTCCTTCCTCATCTCTGCTTTTCCCCAGACACCTTTGCTGCCAGTTTTGCTGTTTTGAGGCCAATGTATGCTCTGCAACCTGCCCCGTGCTCCCAGGCTGCTCCTCTCCTCGCAGCAGCATCTGGCTGCAGATCTGCCTCCTGGCTTGGGGTGCAATGGCAGCACTTTTTTCCTTCACCCTTAGGCAGCTCCTCTTCTCTTGCAGCTCACCACCATCCTCTGCCTTGTGCTAGGTATATAGTCCCAGGTGTTTCTGCCAAAGCTGGAGTACCTCCATGTCCATCCTCATTTAATTTAAACACTGACAAATTCTCCCAGCCACGGTGTTCATCCATCTCTTAAGCTGTCTGATTCATGCAGCCACTTCACAACTCTCCTGGCTGTGCAGTTAATGTGTCCCTGGGCTGGCTGAGCTTCAGAGCTGGCTGGTTTTATTTATTTTTCTTGCAGCTGGCCCCAGTTTTCCAGGCAGGCATCCACCTGCGCCCTGCTGTCTGCTCCCTCCTGCTGGCTCGGGCCAGCCCATGCCTGCCCCGCCATTAGGTGGCCAGTCCCAAACCTCAAGTAGCTTTTCTAGCACTTGGACATGCCATGGGCAACGCTGGTGTTGGGGACCAGCCAGGCTGAGCGGTGGCATGGCGCAGGGCATGGCTCCTTGCTGGTGCTTCTCCATCAGGGTCTCATCTTGTGTGTCCCGGACCCACCGTGGGGAAATCAGTGCTGTGCAGGGCTGTGTGGTTCCCTTCTTCGTCTCTGCGCTCCCTTGAGTCCGCCCACGTGGATGCAAAGCAGCTCAGCCGTGCTCCCCGGGGCACTTCAGAGGGGAAAAAAAAAGCTCCCAAAGAGCTCTGCCCTGCTCTGTGTCCGCCTGTCCTGGCTGCGTGGGCTCACGTCTCTGTCGACACTTCATGCTTCAAGTGCTCACCCTTCACTTGTTGGAGCCTGTTAATCTTGGCAATTAGCTTTTGCTCTGCTGCAATTCTCAGGCACACTCTCCCTTTCCCAAATCCCTCTAAGACCCCCTTGGAGCGTGTTCCTGTGCTGCTACAGCTGTTTGGCTCCGTACCACCCACCCCCCAGAGCCCAGGCACCTCGGGGAAGCCAAGCATTTATCGAGATGTTACATGCACTCGGATGCCTACCCCTGACACCGCTTTCTGCAAGCCTGACGGGAGCCCTTCTACCCCCGCTCTCATGTCCTGCTGGGAAAATGGGAGAAGCAAATGTCTCCTTTATGTCTGCGAAGCCTGGAGGCCTGATAAAGATTCAGGGTGAGCTATCACCGGAACGAGGAGCACGGAGAAATCTGAGCTGCATAATTAGGTACTTTGGGGACTGTATCAAAATGCAGCTGACTATAGATTTCTGCATGGTACGTGCTCTTCTGCATCGACTTTCCTGTTCCTCCTCTCACTAATGCACGGGAGGTGGTGGGAAGCCCCTTCCCTGGCCCCTGGGGATGTGGTCCGGGATGATCCAAGGGAAGCTGAGCACGGCTGTGGATGGAGTTTGGAGAGCTGATGGGATGTGGGTGGATGCTCCAGCAGCTTGCTTTTTGGCATGCTGGGGGATGTGGGGCTCTGGGTTGCTCTGTGGAGAGAGGGGTTGGTGGAAGGGCTGCATGGTGCCACCATCAGTATCTCCTCCTAGCAGGAACAGCTCCCAGGGCCTGGCTACCAGCTTAGGTTAAAGATATGTAATTGCTCAAACTGGTCAAAAATTGCAATGTGTTTTCCCTCTCAGATCAAGACAGAAAGCAGAAATATCAAAAATGTTCACAGAAGGGGAACAAAAAAAAGATTAAGAAATGTCAGGCTTTGCTGTCGACATTTTTGATGGAAATACTTTGACATTTGCAAACTCTAACGTTTAGTTTGTCAAACTGAATGAAAATGTCACACCGAGCCTGGTTGAAACGTTAATCTGCCGGCTCCGGAGAGGCCGCGGCTTCCCACGGGAGCCCCTTCCCCGCCGGGGCACGTCCTGCCCTGTGCCTCTGGAGCCCTGCTGAAGGGGCTGGGCAGGCAAAAAAAAAAAAAATGCTGAATTCTCTGCAGAGGAAGGTTGTTCATGGGAACTGGGAGGGGAGGGCAGAATCGGTATTAGGATGCTAATCCGGGAGACAAGAAACCACCTCCTGGTGCCTGCTGTGCTGCAGGCTACGCTGCGAATTTGGGCGAGCCGGTCAGCCCATCTGTAAACAGGAGTAATAACTCTCCCCTGCCTCATCCAGCGTTTGTAGGCTTAAATCCATTAATGTTTGTGGAGTGCTTGGATATCATAGTAATGGGGGTTCTGTAAGCACTAGCGAGAGCCTCTCTGGCTGTTTGTAGATGGCATCGTGCGATACGCGATGGAGGGCTGACTGTAAGCCCAGCAGCAGTAAATCCTCGCTGTGGGAACAGCAGCTGAGTGCAAATGTGAAATATGAAGTGAAAACATGCTGTGTGATGGGGGCTGCAGGGCAGCACCCAGCTGAGTTTGTTGGGGACCCCCAGGGCCATGCATGGCCATCGCTGTGCCTGTGTGCCTGCGCCTTGCAGGGCGAGTGTCTGGGGCCTGTGAAACTGCGAGTAATTGGCAGCGTTTGCCTTGGGTTTGGTGGTGGAGTTGAAGATTACAGCACACGTCGCTCTCTGAAGGGCTGTGGTTGGTAATAGAAGCAGGCAGTGTGAAGGTCTTGGTCTGGAGCACGGTGACTGTGTGAGCTGCGGCAGGAGATGGGGCTTGCCACCATCTGAACGGCTTTTAGCCTCCTGTTATGCTGGTTGCTGGAAGAGTTGGAGGGGAAAAAAAGCAAAAAGCTTTTTGGAGAAGCAGTCTCCAGAAGTACTCTTTTATGGTGTTTTGTTATTAAAAAAAAAAAAAAAAAAAGCCTGTTTTTATCTGCCATGTGCTGGACTGAAACCTGGAGGTGAGACATGGTTTTCTTATGAACAAACTTCTCCCTCTGTCTTTATGGACTAAAACTATAGGCTCAGCCTCCAGCAAAGCTTTTGTTTCTCTTCTGTCTGTACAGAGAAGTACCTCAAAGTTTTCCATGAGCAATGGCTTTCTGCTGCCAAGTTTTCTTGCCAATAATTACCAAAAAATTTGGACCAGTTGAGCCTCTGGTCGCTCTTTTGGGCAAGAACAGGCCGGTGACATCCATGGCAGCCCCTCTCTGCGCCAGGCCACGGAGCAAAGGCGGCCTGGGATGCTCTGTCCCGCTGCGGCTTGTGGTGACTCGTGGCTGTTATTAATGCCTCCGCTTTGCTTACCCAAGTGCTTAGCTGGTTCAATACATTTTCAGACCTGTCCTTACACTATTGTTGGGAAAGATTCATTAGGACTCCGGCTGGAAATTATAGTGACAGATAGAGCAGGGTAATTTATGGCTTTTCTTGAGGGTTGCACAATTATTCAATAAGTGTCTTTCCTTCCTCTACCTCCCGCCAGCCACTTGTTGGAAATAAATATTGGATTTATTTGTGGAAAAGTAGCTATCGGCAAAGCTGCAAGTGACTGGAAGAAGCCCAGCGGGGCCCTTTGGGCATCTCCGCTTGTGTTTGTGTGCGGCAGCAATGCTCTCCCCACGTGCTGCCTCCTCGGCACTGCTTTCACTGCTGCTGTCCCACTGCTCTTTACAAGGCCCCTGTTCTTCCTGAGCTGCCCTGCTTGGTGTTACGGCCCCTGTCCCCTTCGTGTGCTGCAGAGCACCCTGTGGCTCTCAAAGCCCAGCAGCCTGGTGTCATTGAAGTGCTGAAGCAGAAGGAGGCCCCACAAGACTGCTGGCACCTGCCTCGGGGCACCCTCGCCTGCTGCTGCCCCGTGACATCTGCGCCCGCGCGGAAGGCACCGGGCGCCTGCAATCACTTTGAAGGGACCTGTTAACACTGACCAAGTCCAGCCCCAGCTTCTCCTTCCTTTAGCTGGGCTGGGGAGGAGCCCGAGGAGATGGCACCAGGGCCGGGCACGGCTCCGACCTCACCAGACCGGTGCATCCCGTCAGGCCTGGCCCGCTCCGGGCCCTGCCTGGGACTTCCCACCAGCAGGAGCCAGCGGCCCCGGGGATGGTGGATCCCGGGGGAGGGAGGCGTGGGGTTTGCCTCTCAGGGTGGTGTTGGGCTGGGTGAATGCCTGGCCGTGCTCTCCCTGTGGGTTACAGCGAGGGCTCCTCTCCAAGGGTGATCCCGGTCCTCAAAATCGGGCTTTTGCTCTGCAATTCCTGCTGGAGGAGCTGCTTGGTCTCAAACCTTCTCAGCCTTGGTTTCCTGATGAGGGGCAGGGTCTTCCCCCACCCACGTGTCAACACTGGGGGTCTCACAAGCAGTGTGGTCGGAGCAGAGGCTCAAGACAAAGGAACTGGGGCTGGGCACGATGCTCACGGTGTCGAGGTATCGGCGCTGCAGTATTTCCACTGCTTATCTATCTCGCTCCTTATGCGTTTCCACATTTTGTTTGAATTAGTTGGGATTGTTCCTTGCAGCGTGCATGGCTCTGCATTTGTCTACTTTGGATTTCATCTGCCATTGACTGGCCCATTCATCAAGCTCCCTTCGGTCCTTTTGAAGTTCCCTGTAGTCTTCTCTTGTTCTGAATACTCTATGTAATTTGGGTCCTCTGCCAGATTTTCTCATGACATTTTTCATTCTCCTTTTCCAGATCATTAATGCATCTCTTTAACCACCAGTATGAACACAGAAACTTGGGGAGCCTCCCCGTTAATACCGTACCCTTCTGCAAGGTAGCCGTTATTAGTACTCATTGATTTCCCTCTTTGTTTCCAACCTCTAGAATTACTTTTCCATTTGCTCTACAAACGTTTAATTTCTTTAATAGCCTCTCGTAAGGGACCTTGTCAAAGGGCTTCGAAACCCCAAACACATTATGTCAAGTAGTTCTCCTTACTTCACTCTTCTGACGACGGGAGAAAGCATCCTAGTAGATTAGAGGCACGAACTTCCTTTCAGGAAGCCGGGATGGATCGGCCCCCTCTTACTTAGTTAATTTACGTGTTTTAAAATTCAGCTCCTTACGAGCGCCTTCATCTATAACCGCCGATTCAATTCTAGCAGCCTTAAAAAGAGACGCGTCTGTACGTCTGCTGGTGAGCAGGCAATTTCCATCACGGGCTCTTTTGTTGGCAGCTGGGTCATTCCTCGAGTAAGAGCCGCTGGAGCCTTTGGGTGTTTCCCTTTGAACTCCAGCAGCTTTGTGCTGGACAGCCTGGTGCAATCTCTACTCTCTTTCTCTTTTTTTTCGGCATTTCTCTTTGTAGAAATCCTTCATTGTTATCACCTGGAAATAATAGGTCTCTCCCTGCTGTCCCTGCTAGCTGCAGAGGGTTGAAAAGAAACCTTCATCCGTGCTTCCGCAGCGCCTGCCCCGGCCGTTCCCATCGTGCCGGCGATGCGGGCAGGTCGAGTCACGCCACGGCGAGAGGAGGAGGATGGGGCCGATAAGATCCCGGCCGCAGCTGCTCTGGCTCTGTGAAGGTACGGGGCAGGAACCTGTTCCACCCGCCGCAGCGTGATTAATGCCGCTTCGCGCCCATGAATCATTTTCGCTGTTGTGTAAGGTTTACGCCGCCGGAGCAGCAGGGCTGTATTTCTGCGGCTTTTATAAAGTCCTGCACAATTTATATGTGCTGCTCCTGCGCCGAACCATTTACACTCCTCATTCAAGGCGTTAGGATTTACACTCCCTTTACTGAGACCTGTGGAAATTGTGCTGCTGATGGAATGATCCCGGGGCCGTGGCACTATTTATTGTTATCAGAAACAATTCCACCCCGCAGTGATTTCTGACCACGAGAAAGGGGAAAACGCTGTTTTCTCTCCAACACCAATATCCATGAATCTTTAAACAGGAGGAATTATTTCCCCGAACAGCGAGTGCTTGTGAAGACATTTAACTTTAAGAATATGTGACAGCTCATCAGAGGAGGAAGTGAAATGCTTTTGGGGAGGCGGGGGAGCGCCAAGGGCGGCGGGAGCTCGGGGGAGCCCTGGGCAGCTGCCAAGTGGGGCGATCGGCCCCGGGGCTCCAGCCCCCTGCCGTGGGGGGAGCTCCCAGCACCACACCCCTCCGGGGCTCCAGCCCGTGTGTGCTTTAAACAGAGAGCGGCGACTTCTGCCCGGGCTTCTCCAGACAAACCTCTTGCACCAAATTACCTGTCTAGCTGGGATCTTATCTTGGTGTTTATCACTGCCGCCTCTCGCTGTCAGCACTGTTTATAGGCAGGGGAACCGAAACCCTATGCTAAGAAATTTCCTCCTCCTCCTCCTCTTTTCTTTCAAATCTGCATCTGTTCCAGACTCCCTTTCATTAGAGACCACATGAAAGCCAAAATAATCCCAGGCTATCAGGCACAGAAACCTTTGCAAGGTAACCTCCCCTGTGCCTTGCACTCCAGGGTAAATACGGCACGCCCTGGCCGGGGACGTTTGGGGTCCAGCCCATGTCCCAGCCCACCTGCATCCCTGCTGGGGGTGCCTGCGAGACCCCCTCAGCACCCAAGGGCTCTTTGTAGGGCCAGGGTGAAGATCCAGGCTGCACTGAACCCCGAGGGTGTCATCCTGCTTCCCAGTTGTTGTAGGGATGTTGCCCAGCCAAGCCCCTGGGGCAGTTTAGGGCACAGGGTATGTGTTTGGTGCATTTTTTTTTACCTTTTTTTTCTTTTTTTACCTGTTGTAAAACTTTTGCAGAGTTACAGCGGGCTGTAAAGAGCAGTGTCGGGGAGGGAGGAGCGGGCCTGATACCGATTAGGCAGGAAATGGCTCGGCGTGGATGGCATCCATATGGGAGAGCTGATAGATTTGGCGTCTTGCAGGCATCGCTTGATGGATCCACTGATAACCTGGCAGCAGAACAGACCTGGGCTCTCTGATTCCCTGCCAGCAGCTCAGCCGAAGCCTGCTCGGTCGGCCTTCGTTAACACCTCTGTGGGCTGGGAACGTGCCGCCCTGCCCCAGGGGCAGGTGGCCCGAGGGTCCCCGGGGACCCAGGGGCTCGGCCGGTCCCCACGGTGCTGCCTGCCAGGGATGCTGCTCGGGCTCCTTCCCTTTGAAGGCTGGGCGTGAAATCTGGTAGGAGTTTAGGGAGGCAGGAGGGCAGCGTGCAGAGCAGCCTGCGTCCTTGGGATGATAAAAGCTGCGTTTTGCAGCTCTGGAAAGAATCAGTGGGTTTCCATGCTGGGCTCCTGCCTTGCATTGGAGACAGATGGGGAGCACAAACACAGGGAAGGCGGCCGGCTTCTCTGACTGTGCCAGGTCTGGCTCGCTCCTGGGTGCTGCTCCGTGTCTTCCTCGTGTGGTTTAATTTCACGGTGGCCTCTTGTGCAGCTCTGTGCCGCCTGGAGGTGGGGGACAGCTGAGGGTCTGGGTGGCCGGGAGCCCATCGTGTCCCGCTCCACTCTGCCTCTGCCTCCTGGAGGCAGATGGAGCCTCCGTGGAGGCTGGCAGCAAGAACAAGGGGCGTTGAGGGGAAAGCAGGGATGGAGCAGGGTGCTCGCACTTGCTGGAAGCGAAGCAAGGTGGAGAAAATGGTGGTGTGCTGCAGGCGGCGGCGCATCGCAGAGAGGAATTGGAGGGGACACTGGAGGTAGCAGCCCTCTGTTTGGCTGGTGCTTTGTGCTGCTGAGGGTCCACAGCCTCCTTCGCCAATCCTTGTCTAGGATAATAAAATGCAAAGTATGAGACCGAGCCCTGGTGTGGCTCCGCAGGAGGCAGGAAAGGCTTGCACGGGCAGGATCCCCTGCTGCATGGCTAGATCTGGATAGCAGTTTTGGGGAAAACCCCTGTCAGGACAAGCTGTGCTTCCTTCTCTGCTCCTGGGCAGGTCCAGGGACAGCTGGGAACCTGGTCCATGCCTTGCCCTTCATCCCTTGCCCCCGCACCACCCGGTACGTGTGGGGTCCCTGCTGCAGCCGGGTGTAGGGTGACTGTGCTGTGGGTGACAAGTGGTGCACTCAGCGTGGAACCAAGCTCTGGTGGTGGGAGGAGATGTACATAACGACTGCTGTAAAGCTCTCCGGGGTTATGGCCTGTTTGATGGCTAAAATCCCATCCCTGAAAGACCCGGCAGCCCTGTCAGTTGCTGGTTGTGGTGGCTGCAGGGCAAGTTCAGTGCTACAGTGGGGTCACGGCTCCTCAGCTGCATGTCGGGTCTGTAATTTCCCTGTGGTTATTTCCAAGATAACTTATTTCAGGTTTTTATGATGCTTACAAATTGGACAACATCTTAAAGCATATTTCAGGCCCTAACTGGTTTTAAATGCATGTGATTTTACGGGGAGGTGTAAAATATTTTTAAGCGTTGGCAAATTTGGGGGGGATGGGAGCTGTGGGTGGGTGGATGAGGAGGGAGGGATAGTCCCAACCCCAAAAGGGTTTTGGAGATGCAGCACTGGGAGCCTGCCCTTGGTGAGAGCTGTGTGGGGCACCCAGTGGGTGTCCCAGCTGTGTCCCCAGGGGCTGTGCTCATCCCAGGTGGTGCTGGGGCAGGGATGAGGCAACCCCATGAGACCACTCTGCTGGGTCTTCATCCTGCCCTGTGGCACTGGTGGCTTGGGGAGGGTGCAGGACGGACGAGCAAGGGTGGGAGAAGGCTGTGAGGCTGTTCCTGCTGCTTGGGGCAGGTGCATGGTCTGGCAGGAGCAAAGCAGCTTCGAAACCTGAGGTGGAGGAGCAGTCCTGGGCTCAGGGTGGTGACATCTGGATGAGCAGAGCTCGGGATGGGTGAGAGAAGCACAGACACGGCACCAGCCTGCCCACATCCTCCGCGGTGCCTGGAGCAGGCGGGGCTTTCTGCAGGTATTTGCATTTGCAGGAACAACACCGACTTCTTGCCCTGCCCTTTCGTCAGGGTGCCGGGAGTTCGCTGAAACGCAACACCAGGAAAGACCTGGGATTTTGGCTGGCTGATCCAGGCACATAAGGAAGGTGTTATTGTCAAGTGCTCCCTCTGTCCTGGTGCAGAGGTGCCGTGGGGAGGCCGGAGGAGCCCCCAGGCCAGGCAGGATGGCAGCGGAGGCCAGGCGAGCTCTTTGGCCCACGCTCCGCAATCACAGCGGCGTCGGCGGCCGCCACCGGTCTCATCACCGCAGCCCACGTGAGCTCTCCTGCTTGCCTCCCTTCCAAAAAAAGCAACCTCCAGCCCACGGGAGAGCGGAGCCGTGGCGATGAGGCATCGTCTCCTCGACACCCACCCGCCTGGGCACGGGGCCCGGCCGCCAGCGCCAGCCCCTGGGGTGGGGTGCACGGGGCAGGGAGGGGGAACCCAACCACAGCCCCCAGCTTCCTCTTTGGGAGGCCACAAAGCACGGCCAAAAACCTGCTTTTCCTTCCCGATATTTCCCCCCAGCTCCTCTCCAGGCTGTGGGGCCACCCCCTTTCTCGGGGGCAGGCACCCCAACATCCCCGCACCGGGGCGAGCACCAGACCCGGCGGCGGGATAGGGGAGAGTGTGGGGTTGGGGACGCCGGCTGTTGGTGTGCATAAGGAAGTGATTGAAGCTTTCACGATCTGTTTAACTGGTGACATATGTTTCCTGCAGGCGAGGCGGTGCGCTGCATGCCGAGGTACGGCCGCTCTCGCCCATCCCAGCCCATCCCCGCCGGCACGCGGGGACGGGACGGCCCCAGCCCCTCCGGCACGGCCACGGGGCCGCCGCTGCCTGTGTGGGAAGGGGAAATTGCCCACGCTGCAAAGGGAAATAAACATGAGGAGAGCAGCCCTGAGACACACGGAAAGGCGTTTTGCTGGTTTGAGGCGCCGTGGCCGGGAGGCCCCGCTGCATGCGCGGTGCTGGGGATGGGGGGAGGCGGAGATGCGGCGATGGCTGCGCTCCCCCTGCTTCTTGCAGGGGGGTCCTCCCCTCCGGGTCTCATCTCAGCTTTCATCACTGTAACATCAGAAAAACCAGCGAGGGCAGAGCCATACGCTGCGGAAAAGGCTTAATTGCTCAAACAATCAAGCCCAGGCGAGGTGCTCCTCTGGATTCAGCAGCAGACACAAGGGGGCTGAGCGCTCTTCTGGGGTGGCTGGGCATGGGGCTCAGCACCCTGCTGCTGGAGGGGCGGCCACGGGGGTTGCACGGGGACAGGGAACACCAGAAAAGCCTCCAGAGGGGCAAATCTTTGTCTCAGACCAGCTTTGGATCCATGTGGGTATGGGGACAGCAGGACCGGGAGTGCTGGGGTTGCTGCAGAGTGGGCAGGCTGGTGAGAGCCCTGAGGCCAGGAGCAGGAGGGGTGGGATGTTTGGGATCTGGAAGCAGCTGGTGGCTGGAGCAGATCCTCAGGGATCAGCAGGGTGCTGCGAGGGGCGATTTGCCCTGGCGGGTTGCTGTCAGAGGCGGCAGGAGGGCAGTGCTGCTGCATCTCCCTCTGCAGCGGTAATTGGAGCCACATGGAGGCCGGGCTGGGGCGAAGGCATGGAGGCTGCGAGACCCAGGGCGAGTGGCGTGGGGGCCCCAGGGGGGCCCTGGTGGCCGGCGAGGCTGCCCCTGCCCCGTGCAGCCTGGAGCCTGGCCAGGATGAGCCTGGAGCCGCATTTGAGGCGGAGGTTTTAAACTCGGCGTGAGAGCACAGGGAGGAGGAGGGAGGGGAGGCTTTACGGATGAGCTGAAAGCCCCGGGGCCTCCTCTGTCATTCTGTGGGGCCAGGATTTTCCCCTCTGCGCCAGCAACCTGCAAAGCCAACAGGAAAGGGAGAGATTGGAACGGGGCTTCCCGGCCCTTAACGGGGATTTGGGCTTTAAAACGCAGTCATCTTTAGCTCGCAGACAGCTTCCTGGCACAAACGGGGTAACGCCGGGTCACCAATTCTGCCATCGCCATTCCCATATGCTCTAAATACGGGGTGTTGTGTCCACCTCTGCAGAGGGACTATGTCTTGCTTGTCGTGTGCTTTTCCAGCAGGGAGGGGTGATTTTTAGAAAGGGACTTTCATGTTCCTCTGAAGTTCTCTTAGTGCTTTCATCCCCATGTTGCTCCATGCCCGGTGCCTCTGTCTGTGGGTTTAAAATCCCTTCTTGCAGTAGGAAGGAGGACGCGTTGCGTACCCAGCACCCAGGCTAGGGAGCGGATTCATGCCCAGAGCTCTGGAAGGGCTGCATCAGCGCGCACGTTAGCTATAGCACGGGATGCCGTGGGGCCTCGGCGCAGGTGTTTGGGCTGCCGGGAAGCCGGTTGGAGTCGATAAGGCACCTTGAGCCCGGCTGCTTGCTGGCGGGTTGCTTTGTTTGGGGTTGGCGCTCCCCCAGCGAACCTCCACGGCCAACATCAGCAGCGAGCAGAGCTCCCGTGCACCGGGGCTGCTGCGCCCCACTCGCCGCAGCCGAGGCTTTCTCCAAAGCCGAGCGCGGCCCCAGACACCCCAGCCCTGTGTTCATTAGCAGATAGCCAAGGCTCGCCCGTGCCTTGCCCTGCTGTTTTGTTCCAGCCGCGGATTACCTTCCCTCGCTACAAATCAGCGCTGACTGTCTCCGCGGTTTTGGCATCAGCCAGGTGCCTGGAGCACGTCGAGCTGGGGCTGCGGGGGGAGGAAAGCACCGGGGGAGGCGGTGGGGATGGAGCAGGTGAACGCCGCTCCTCCAGCTCTGGAAAAAAAAAGCTCCCACTTCTGACCGGGGCAGCCCACGCAGGGAGAGGCAGCCTGATTTTTCCCAGCAGCGTGGCAGCGAGCCCTGCGGTGCCGCGGCCGTGCTCGGATGCAGAGCGCTGGGATGCTCTCCCAAAATCTGCTTCCCACTCCCCAGCATGCGCCGAGGCTGCCTGCGCCGCCAGCCCGGGGGGAGCGGTGCTTCATCAGCCTCACTGCGACCGCTGGAGATGCCTAAATAATTCATTAATGGTTTGGGGAAACGAAAATATTGTGCAGTGAGTAATTGCTTGCGAGTGACGTTTGGCATTGCTCGAGCAGGTCCCGGGTGGCCCCGGCGGAGCAGTGCTGGTAATGCTGAGCCCGTGCTGCGGAGGGGAGCAGCCAAGAACAGGACAGTGGCACGGTGCCACCGGGGCCCCTCGGTAAATCTGTCCCCAGCTCCACCTTTCCCTGCACGGAGCCACACCGGCGCCACCTGGAAGGGGCACAGGGGCCGGGAGAGGAAGCTCCCCCAGGATGGTTTTGCAGTGAGCTACGCAGATTGTTTCCTCTTTTTTTTCTTGTCTATTTTTTCTTTTTCCTTTCTATATGAACTTTCCTGCCTCCAGCTCCGTGCAAATGTGAAGGCCTCCTGTTACCGGGGAAACTGGTGCGGGATGGCAGCGTGGGCTGGTTGCACGGGATGGAGAGCGGCTGGACGCTGCGGGGGCTCTCGGGGCTCGCCCCCACGATTTGCTTTGCGTTCACCTCAGAGCCAGATTGGGGGGAGCAGCCCAGCAGGAGGGGTCCTCACCAGGAAGCTGTGGGGTGTCTGCAGGCGGGCAGCAGCGTGGTGCCCCCCTTTTCTTCCTGCAGTGCTCAGAGGCAGGGAGAGCCCAGCAGCGCCAGGGGAAGGCTGGGTACAGGCTCAGAGCATCCTGTCCCCTGCCCTGCAGGAGCCCCATGCTGATAGCGGTGACAAGGGACTTCTGTTTTGCTGAAGGGGTCTGGGAAATGTCCCCGGCTGCCTGTCCATCCCCAGCCTATCGCAGATGGATGAAGCCAGGGCTCTGGCTCCGCGGGGGTGCCCGGAGCAGGGGGAAGCCCCCGCACCACCCTGAGCCTTGGCTGTGATGGGGACGGGAGCTCGTGCCCAGGTGCTGAGCTGTGGCTCGTGTGTGCTCCTGCAGGCAGCACGTGCTGCATCCCCAGCAACCCCCGCTTGTTACTCTATTAAATTTCCATTTTAACATGAAAACAGCTGGTTTCATGGTACCTCTAACTGTGTTATTTACACAGTCATGCACACAATCCCTGCTGAAAATCGCATTACTCACTGCATCGGCAGCCCTTTGTCTGGCAGGTACCGTGCCGGCGGCTGTGGCAGTGACACCGGCAGCTCCGGGCAGGGAGCAACCCACGGAGCTGCTTGTCCTGGACACTTCTGGTCAAACGTGGGTGATTCAGGGAAGGCAAATCCATCCCAAAGTGCTCCAGCTCTGCGTGAACCTGCCTCCATCCGTGCCACCTTGCAGTGCCCTGCAGACCCAGCTCCCTGTGCTGCCGCTGAGCCCCGGGGTCGGGGTAGCTGATGCACATCAAGGGGCACAGACAAGGACTGCTGGCCGTGCTCAATGCTGCTTTGTTCTCGGCCCAGGAAGCAGTGAAAATCCTCCCGCTTTGAAGCCTGAGGAGGCCGTTTTATTATATCCAGGACTCCTGGAAAAAGGGAACTGCAGGCGCTTTCCCATGAGGCGATGGAAAGCTTTCCTGGGGGACCAGGAAACCTGGTCTGAGACCGCAGCAGCTCGTCACACGTGCGAGCGGTGTGGCAGTGCCATGCTGGTGGAGCTCGGTGCCTGCCTGGGCACTGGAAACCACTGGTTATAGTGGTGCATGCAGCTGGGAGTTGGCAGAGCCGTGGTACGGTCCCATTGACCTTGCACCCCCTGCAGAAAACCATCCTATGTTTTGGGAGGTGGGGCCCTCATCCTGCGCCTCCTGGTTAACGCACGTGGCAGCATCCTGATGGTGAGCACATGCCCAAAATCTTGCAGAGAGGAGGATGGTTTGGGGGACAGGAGCTGCCTGGGGACCAGCTGCCCTTCTCCGTCAGCTGCAGGGGCATGGGACGTCCTCCCTCGCGCAGCCCCAGCCAGGCTGGGAAGCTCCTAAGCAGTGAGGCTGCCCTAATTAGTCCGCTTAATCTTCCCCCATAAATCACTCCTCCCCATCCCCTGCAGACTATCGGCATCATCTGAAGCCATTAGTTAATTTAAGCCCGGGAGTTCACACGTTCGCTTATCGGGAGCCATCTCCCCTCCCGCTAAGCCCTGCTCCTCTCTGCCTGCTGGATCTCCCCGCTTTGAAGCGGGGCCGTGCTGCGGGCAGGTGGGAGCGCGGCAGCTCCCTGCCTGCCGGCGGCTGGGAGCCCGCTCCCTGCGCTCCCCCTTTTTTGAACTTCTCCTCTGACTCACCCTTTCCATTTGATGTCTCCACCTTTGTTTTACAAACAGTGGCTTGCCCGGCTGCTGGAAGGAGCAGGCGGATCCCGGGCTGCCAGCAGAAGCGGCTGCGGCTTCTCCGGCTGCGAGCGGAGACCCTGCATGGGCTGCAGCCAGGTGAGAGGGGCTGGCGAGGGCAGCGGGGGGACAGGGGCCAGGGAGAAGCCTCAGGGATGGGGGCTCACACCAGGGATCCCCTATAACACCTTGTATTTCCCATCGTGGGTTGTATGGCCTCGCTGCTGTCCTCCTCCAGCACGGGTTTCGGGCGGGGAGGAGCGAGGGAGCCTCACTCACCCTGGGACCTGCCCTGGGGCTGCTCACGAGGATGCTCTGCACATCCCTCCCGTGTGGTGACCCAAAATCACCAGTGCTGCCAGCTGTCTGGGGCCGTGTTTGTGTCCAGTGCCACTTCAAAGCCTCCCAGCTGCTAAGCGGGCAGCCCTACAGCCAGGAGGGGCTGCAGGAGGGGATGGTGTCCGTGCGCCCTGGCGTTGCGGCCATCATCTTCCTCTCTCCAGGGGAAGGAGGGAGAGGTTTGGAGGGGGAGCTGCCGCCGTGTTTGGTTTTGTAGTCCAGGCTCTGGATTTATTGCTTCCAGGTCCTCATGCGTTTGTTTGTTAAATGAAAGGCGGATGGGTGATCCTGGCTCCCACCCCCCCCGTGCAGCCCAGAGGGGGTCCCTCGGCCCCGGGACGGTGCCTCCCATCGTGGCTCAGACACCCGGCAGGGCTGTGCAAGCAGGGGGACACGTGGGTGTGGGGCAATGCCCCTGTTCAGCCACTAAACCTGTGCTCTGGGCTGGGGGCAGATGCTGGCACCACCTTGTCCTCCTCCAGACGTGCTCCTGGAGGAAGGCTGCCTGCAGTCATCCTCCTCTGCTGCGCTCCGCAGCCATGGGGCAGACAGGAGCCCGGGGGCCCGCCGCCCCCAAAAAAAAAAAGGATTTTTTGACCAGATGTAGGGGACAGGAGGTGTGAGAGATGGGAGGAGAAGCCAGTGGTGCCCTTTCCTCGGGTTTACAGCGCAAAGCAACAGCTCTGATGGGAACTTCTCAGCAGGATTAACTCTGAAACCTAATGACAACGCTTTGAGTGTCCGTGGTGTTCGTGTCCCCGCTGCTCTCTCTAGCAGCTTGCTCGTGCTAATGAGCTTTAGCAAGGGCACTAGATTTGTCTGTTAGAGCAACCTTTGGGCATCGAGAAGGAAGTGTTTAAAGATGCAAATGCCCTGTGAGATATCCAGATTTAAATGTCTTTTATTGTTCTTTAGCCTGGAGTCCAGGGATAAATAAAGGAAGTGAACAGAGCCTCCAGAATGCTGGACAGAAAACCTTTCGAAACAAAAAGACCCAATAAAGCGAAACCACAAATATTTTAACATTTTTTTTTAGCTTACAGCTGCTGGATCATCGGGACACTTACAGAAACTTGGTGTCCTCGCAGGTGTTCCGGGTGCTCTGCTCAGAAACACCCGCCCCCACCAGCCAGCAAAAGCTACGAGTGGCAACAAAAAGCCTCAAACGCGTCCCAAAGCCGTGGGAGCAGCCGGGCTGGCAGCGGGATCCTCTCCAGTCCCCGATCCTGGTGCAAGGACAGGGAGTCGCAGCTCGGACACAGAGATGCTGAGAGCGTTCGCACCCCGAGGCAGGTTGGGTTTTATCTTCCACAGGGCTCCTCTTCCTTTTTTTTTTTTCTTCCTTTTTTATTTTTTATTTTTATCATTTTAAGGCAGGAGTAATAAATGCTAAAGATGCATATGGAATTTGAATATGAATGATAAGAACAGCTGTGTATATCTATTATGAATGAACATAAACAGAAATGTATAAACTGAGATTTTGGGGCTTTTGGAAGAATTAGTGCCTTTGTTCCTGGATTTTTTTCCTATCAAAGTTTGAACCAAAGCCCATTAGCCTGGACTTTCCCGCAGCCGACCAAGCCAGGAGCTTCATTTTGTGCTGGCTCCGAGCCACGCTGAATTCTCCTCAACAGCTCAGTGAGCCCTAATCCTAACAAATTTACCCAGAGAAGTGGTTCTCTTATTACACAGCCTAATTTGAACGCTTTCCAAGGTTAATTTCTGCTCCCTCTCCCTCCAAACGCGCCTGCCCCTCCAGAGCCGGCTCCCCCCCATCCCGGCCCCCCCGGCTCCCCGTTAGTGCCAGCCCGGGGGGGGGGGGGGGGCGGGGAGCAGCCCCAGCCCTTCCCTCCCCTGCCCACGATCGTTTTTAAATGAGAAAATAATGCTCTGTGCGTCCCCGGGTGCGGGGTCTGCCCGCGGGGTTTCCTAATGCTAAGCCACTTCCTTCGCAAATTAATTGCAACTTTCGCTGGGTGAAAATAGCCCTGGAAGCCCACTCCCCACGGGCTCTTCCTCGTGTAGTATTACTCTGTTCATAACCTGATTCCTGCGACTCTTGTTTCTTCCTTCCACCCCCTCTGCGGCCGCCCCCTGGTGCGATGGAGCCTGCAAGGGTTTTATGGTGCCAAGGGAGCATCTCTGGGGTGCTCGTGGAGCATCCCTGCGGTACCCAAAGCGCATCCCTGCGGTGCCCACGGAGCATCCCTGCACCACGGGACCATCGCTGCCACCAGGGCTCTCCCCAGCACTGCTGCCACCACGGTGTCCTCCCCGCAGGTCCCATCCCGCTGTCACGTAGCGCTGCTGGGTGACTCTTGCTGCTCGCTGTCCCCAGCGCTGCTGGCCTCTGCTTCCTCTCACCAAGTGAGTACCCGTGTTTGATTATTTTGCTCCAGGCGCATCAGCTGCAGGTATCAAAGCGGCGCTGCGTCTCCTCTCCTGGCTCAGAGAGGGGCTTCGTGGTGCTGATTTTGGGCTGGGAGCCCCGGGGCGGCAGCTCGTGGTGAGGGATGGAGGGGTTGGCACCGCGGAGGCCGCCTGGTCAGCGCTGTGATGTCAGCCTGAAGTATTGGGAATAATAAAAATAACGTGGTCTGGAGGGAAGGAGAGACCAGGCTGCATCCCAGTGAGCTGGCACGGACACATCAGCGTGTTTGTTTGCTGGAGATTATTTTGAGGGGGAAAAAAAAAAAAGCATAAAGTTGAGGTTGAAAGTGAGTAGAGACAGCGCTGTGGGACAGCAGCAGACCCCCAAAGCCATGGGGATGCCCTGTGCTGTGGCCACCACCGAGGTCCTGCAGCACGGAGGAAGAAGCTGCTCGGTGTGTGCCTTGCCACGAGATTTCCTGCAGCCAAGCACGCTGCCTGGCTCCGAGGGGCGGGATGCTTGTTTTGGGGACGGCCGGGATTTACCCAGAGCCTCGATGGCAAATGCTGGAATAGGAATTTTCGGGAGGGAATTAAAACGTGCATGCCTCGGGGCTTGAGGCAGCTCAGTGCCGAGGCAGGAAAGAAATTTGTGCTGTCGATGGAGAACTAACCGGCGCTACACCAAGGCAGGGCCAGGGCAGGTTGGTGGCGCCGGGAGCTGCTTGGGAGTGAGGGCAAGAGGGAAAGGGGCTCTCAGGGGGCCAGGAGCTGGGCTACAAGCCTGGGGCCCCCCAGGTCCCCAGGCAGCGGCCGTGCTGCACGTCCCCGCGCCCGGAGCCGTGCGTTACCACTGGCCCAGGGCCAGGCACGGGGCTCCTGAGAGAGCAGCGGGGACGGCTCCGACCCTGCACAGCTCCCAGCCATCCCAGGCTGGAGCCCCTCCAGCAGTCCCATTCCCGCTCTTCCCCGACCCTGCCTCCCCTCTCAAAGCAATTTGACTTTTATAGTAATAACTTCTGAACCCTGGACTGGGGCCGTGCCAAGGAAAGCAGCAGAAAACAATGTGATGGGCCTCGGCAGGCGCGGAAACTCCGACGACTGAGACCAGCCCTAAAATAACTTTCATGCGATTGTTATTTATTCTGGGAGAAAGTTCGTTCATTCAGAATTCAGGAGGGAGATAAAGCGGCGCGGGCTCCAGCTGCACGGAGGCAGCACGGGCGCCTGCAGCCTCTGGTGCCGCGCGCTCGCCGTGTGCCTGTGCCCCGATGCCAAGCCAGGCACTGCTTTTTGGGGTTTATTTAAGGGTATTTTGGGGTGTGGCGGGTTGACCGAAAGTTCAGGAGGAGGAGGTCCTGCTTCCAGGTGGGGGCTGTGCTGCCTGTGTGTGCCCCTGGCACTTTGGGCTGGGCACCATCGCCTTGCGCACGCGCCCTTGTGTTGGTGCGCTCGAGCTGCTGGCAGCAAGTGTGAGCAAACACAGGGCAGGGAACACGAACAGCATCCAGCAGCGGGTCCTGCTTAATCTCACCATCCCTCGCCTTTTCTTCCTGTTTCTTTGCGACAGATGGGTGGAGAACTGGCCTGGGAGCAGCGCACGAAGGAGATGTGCTGGTGAGGGAGCTGCGTGCATCCTCCCCACCTGCTGAGGCTGGGCACACGTCACCCCGGTTCCTCTCCTGGCCACCAGCTGCCGTGGCTCAGGACAGCATTGCCACCCGCCCTGCACACCGGTGGATTTTGGAGGCTGCTGTGCTTTGGAGAGGGAACAGCCTTGTGCACAAGGACAGCACAGCTTGCCCAGGTCGCCTCCCTCCTTGCGCTCCCTGCAGCCTGAGGGACCTTGCGGAGCGTCACGTAAGGATTTTGCTTTGGGGTTTGTCTCTCTGATGTGTTGAGGAGGTGAGGCTGGGGCCCTGGAGCTGCAGAGCTCCAGCTGGTAGTGCCAAGGGGAGTGATCGGTCCTGTCCTTGTTCCTGCCTGCGTGAGGGGAGCACCGGTCTGCATTTAGCAATGCCAACAGCCCGGTACCATACAAACTGCCCCTCTCCTGTGGCTGCTGAGCACCAAGAGGAAAGCCCTCACCCTGCTGGGCAGGGGGATCCAGCACGCCGGCCCTGGTCCCTGCTGCTCCTCGCCTCCCACGCCTGCAGCTTTCCTGGGGCTCCTGGGCTCTGAGCATCTCATGCCATTGGCAGGCAGGGCCAGGTGCCACCAGCCGTTGTTACAGTGATCAGATTTGTCTTCCTTGCACGGAGCAAGCTTGGCTCCTGCTTGCTTGGCTCCTGACTGGCCAGGGATGGAGAGAGGAGCAGGATGGGGGACAAGGAGGTGCCTTCCCCTGTCCTGGAGGTCAGACTGCACACCCAAACCCTCCTGGGCAATCCTGCAGCTCCCATCAGAGGTGGCTGTGCCCCGTGGCCCTGCCTGCAACGGGGGAGGCTCACCAACCTCGGGGCTGCTCTGCGGGGCCAGGCTGGGCGCTGGTGCCACATCTGCCCACCCGTTCCCTGCATGGGTGGCGTCTCCCTCTGGTTCCTCCACGGCCTGGGTTTGGCTGTTGATTGAGTCGGCCCAGAAGTAACGTGTTTGTGATGATGATGTGATGCAGTGACCCTTAGCTTCTTCGGTGGAACGTGTACGTGTGGATGTGGGTTTTGCAGTTATGAATGTAATTCCACAACCCACTTAGGAGCCAGTAATTTTCTGGCTGAGGTGGGAAGCTGCTGACATCGTGTGATACATGACTAGATTGATTGTATTTACTTACCCTTTAACCTAATAAAGAAAAATAATGTTCCTTCATCTCGCTAATTCTCTATAAACTCCAGCGTTGCTTTAAATCAGCTGGAAGCGCCGGCGCTGAACCTTAGCATCGCTGGGGCAGAAGAACGGGGAATCCCCTGCCTTGAAAACCAGCAGGCAGACCCCAAACCCAAGCCATTTCCTGTTTGTTTGGTTTGTTTTCTTAAAAATAAAAACAGGGAGGGTGCCCGCTCCCTGCTCGGCTTTGTCACCCCTAAGCCCCGCTTGGTGCCCACTGCTCCGTGTCCCAACCAGGCCCTCTCCAGCCCCCCCGGGTGACCCGAGCACGGGGTGGCCGTGCTTGCTGCGCTCGGGGAAGGCATTAACCAATTTGCTGCTAATCGCCTTATCGGCAGCAAAGCCAAGCAGCTGCTGGCGCAGCGCAGGGCAGTGGCTGGCCAAAGCAAACACCACCCGGCGCCCTAGGACACGGAGCACTTCAGAGGCAGCTGTGCCTGCTCTCAGCTTTCCAGCTCGCTGGTTTCCAGCCGTAGTGGTCCAGTTTGCCTCGAGAAAGAAGGAGGAGCACCGTGGTGCCAAGGGGGTGGCAGCAAAGAGGTACAGGGGAGGATGCAGCAAGAAGGGATGCTGTGGCTAAGGAGGGATGCTGCATTGGCCCAAACCTGGGCCCACGCAGTGCCTGGGTGACCTTGAGCTCCTGCTATGGTGAACCAAGAAAAAAAATGGGATCCAGGCTTGCCCATTATCTGCTCTCCTCCACGGGGAGGTCACACACAGGTGCTGAAGGACTGGGCTGGGTGCATGCTGCGGGCAGGCTGGCAGCATGGCAGAGAGCTGGTGCTGCGGAGAGGGGCTGTGCATCCTGCCTGCCATCTCCTCCAGCCTCCCTTCCCAGCCAGCTCCAGGCACGGGGACAGCCCTCCTGGGGGGAAGGGATTAGGCAGAGAGAGCAATGTCACTAAAACACGGTTCCCCTCAATTACTCGCCCGCCCTCGGGGGAAGCATCGTGCCTTACTCACTTAGCGCGCTGTACGCTTGCAGATTTTTCAGCCCGGCTCAGCTGCTCTGACCTTCCCTGTAAGAAAAAGCAAGGCAAACAGGGTGAGAGCACGCACCCAGGGCAATAACATCAGCATGTCACGTTGCCCCGTGGCACTGGGCTGTGCCCACAGTGGCGAGACCTGACCCAGGGCTGCACAAGCCGTGCTGGATGGGTTTGAGCAGCTCCAGCAGCCTCTGGCATCCACCGCCCGTGTCCCTCTCCCTGCTCCCACCACCCTACAGCCCCTGGAATTTCCCTGCTGACTCCTCCAGGACAGGATCCGACCTCGCTGCCTGCCCTTGGCCCCGGCATGCTTGCAGAAGTGGCTGGAGCTCGGGGCAGCAGGACAGGCAGTCGGAGAGGGATTTGGGGCAGTGGCCGCTTACCTGCTCGGCGGTGGTTTGTGTGCGGCCGGCGAGGGGCTGGGAATTGCCTTTGGAGGAGGGAGGGCTTGCTGGTGTGCTTAAAAATAACCCGCTTGCTTGTCAAGGTTATAAACAGGGAGAGAACAAATTGCCTTCCGAGTTGATTAAACCGCTCGGTGTAGCTGTGCACGCGGCGCTCTCCCGTATGGCTGGGACGAGCCGGAGTCTATCGCATTAATTTGCGCTCTGCAGTTCCTGTGCTAATAAGGCCTTGATGAGCTGCCTCCTCTTACCCTTAATGCTGGCTCCGCCAAGCTCTGCTTGGCTGGCCCCAAGGCCTTCAGGGCTTTTGTCTTTTCGAAATGTTGTGAGGGGTTTTTTATTGTTTTTTTTTTTTTCTTTCTTTCTTTTTTTTTCACCATAGCGTTGCTTTCAAGCAATGCCGTGTGCTGCGCTGCCCAGTGCCGCCGGACCAAATCTCCAGATTTCATGGGAGAAATTCCCCCTTTTTTTTTTTTTTTTTCCCCCCCCCCCCCCCAAAAAAAAAAAAAAAAACAGGTGTGGGGAGCAAAACCCACCTGTGGCAAGAACTCCCAGGCACGAGTCTCCATCCCTCCTCGGCGCCGGGCCGCAGCGCTCAGCATCTCCCCGCGAGGCTGTGCCACGACGGGGTCTCCGCGCTTAAAAGAGGTTTCCAAATATAGGCAGCCCCTCTCCTCCCCTGCCCTCCCCCTCCAACTTTCTGGGAAAATCCCTTTCTGCCTAAAATTATCCAGATGTGCTTTACAGCTCGAGGGGAGTTTGTGGGAAAAATATGAGGTTAGTTGGATGAGACATTTCCTGAAATGTGGGGCTACGAGCTGGTTCCATTTTGCAGCAGACCCACACCGCTCGCGCACCCGGCGCTGCGAGATCTTGGCGTGGATAGTCCAGATCAGTTTTATCCTTTAATGAGAAATGGGGAGCGAGGGATTTTTTTTAATTATTATTTTTATTTTTAATTCGTACTGTGTGTTTGGGAAAGGAAGACAAGGATTTGTTAACCACCACGCTGCGACCTGTGGCCCCGTGGGCATCCCGAGGAGCTGGCACAGCCCGGGTTCCACGTGGCCGCGTGCACCCTGGGGAACCAAACCTGGGGCCGGGGGCGGTGCAAAGTTCCCCCGATCTCACCCGGGAGCATCGTGGCCCAACGGACTGAGCCCTGGGTAGCCTCCAAGCCATTAATTAATTTTTAGTGGCGACGAACCAGTGGTTGGTGCAGGATTCTGGGTAGAGGCTTCATGTAAATTGTAGCAATTTGCTGGCTCTGCCACTCTAAATCCCGTCTAATTATACCGAGGGTAGCATCTGACATTAATTTGTTACAGTATTTGTGTACTGAGCGCTAGACATTTTGGGGACGAATTTAAGAGCAGCCTTCAGATCTTTGCCCTTGCAATCCGCTGTGAGTCGCAAGCGACAGAATTTAGCCGTCTGGTTACCTGACTACGTTGGGGAGTCGGTGATTTTGAAGTCCTAAATACTATTATTTTTATCCGCAATCATTTCGCAGTCACAGAAATTGGCTCTCTTTGCTCCTAGCTGCCCTTTTCAGCCTCTGATCTGTAAAATAAGACTGACAGCAACTTCCAGACCCTGGCAGCAAGGCACAGCCCCGGCCACGTGCCCGCGGAGAGCTGGGGCGGGGAGGATGCCCGGGACCAGGCTGAGGACGGGGCCGAGCGGGGCCAGGTGTTCAGCCAGAGCTCTTGGAGGATATTACTGCTCTGCTAGATAAGAGAAATGCGAGGGATGCGCTATACTTAGAGTTTCGAAACACTCTTGGCATCGTGGCAGATCAAAGAGGAACGGTGCAGGCAGCATCCCGGAATAGAAGGCAAAAGAGGGAAAAGATTTGGAATTTGCTGGGGAAAAAAAAAAAAAAAAAATAACGCTGAAACCAACGGCACGGTGCTGACGGACTAAAAATAGCAAAGAAGGTATTAGCAGCGGCTGCGAGCTCACGCTGGTGCTCAGCTCCGTGCTGGGCTTGGGGAGCGAGGCGGGGAGATGCCCGAGGGATCGCCACGTGGGGACAGAGCCACTGCTGCCCCAGCCGAGCCCCAGCAGCAAGGGGCAGCCACCAGTGAGTTTTGGGGCATGCCCTGTGCTGGCCGTGCCCCCGAGCAGCCTGTCCTGCCCCTGTGCACCACAGCAGGCTGTCCATGTCCCGTGGGCAGCTGTTTTCCATCCCATAAAGCAGAACGTCGTTGCAGGATCCTGCACCAGCAGCACCAGGGGCTTTGCGTGACCCCCTCCAGCCCACTGTCCCCACGGCAGACTTGTACTTGTGGCATCAGGGACAGCTTTGCCCCTTGCCACCCAGGCCAGCAGGCTGGCGGTGCCAGAGGCACCCGAAACGCAGCCCCCTCCCCAAATCAGGGCGAACCAGGCAGGGCTGGGGCAGCCCCTGCAGGACATCAGTCCCAGCTGGGTGATCTGGGGGCAGAGACCAGAGCCCCACGGCAGCCACCTGTGAGTGAGGGGGGCCGGGGGCCCTTATAAGCAGCAGGGGCAATGCCCCCAGCTGGGTGCTTTGCATTTTCCAGCCCAAGGGATGACAGCTCGTGTCTGGGGGTGCCGAGGAGCCGGCCTGGCCATGCCACGTGCCGCCTGGTTTCCTCTTTGGCCGTGCCAGACCCTTCCCCGCCAGCTGAGCTTGAGGTGAGGCATTAGTGCTGGTATCTCTGTTAATATTAGCATGAAGCAATAAAGGTAACCTGATTGTGGGAAGGCAGGGAGACCAGAGGGTTTGGAGCCGTTCTGCAGCGCTGCTATTAGAGAGCTCCAAATAGGAGTTATTAAATTACTGCAAGGTACTGCAGGCTTCTCCTAACGGGGAGACTCCGGCTTGGCTCAGAAACTTAAGCTCTGGCTTGTTCAGGTTAATTAAAAGAGAGCTGGACATCTTCCAGGGCCTCGCTTCTCCTTTCTGACGGCCACCCCCTCCTCTCCAAGTCTGTGCTGTGCCATGGCCCCGGGCAGGGTGCGAGCCCTGCTGCGGGGTGCTCCAAGCCCCTCGGGCACCGGCACCAAGTGGGGGTGGCAGCGTGGGGGGACTGAGGCTCATCCACAGCTTTCTGTGCTGCTCACCACGAAGGCAGCTGCTCTGCCTCCACCCTGCTGTGCCATCACCACGGTCCCCAGCAAATTCCTCGTCCCTTCATAGGAAAACCGGCCGCGAGCATCAGCATGGCTGCAGCTCTGGGTGAGCCACAGGGCAGGAGGGAGGCAGGGTCCTCTGCTCCTCCTGCTGCTGCTGCTTTGGGCTGTGTTTCCCCGCACCGTGCTCAGCTGCCCCTGCTGCTGCTTTGACTCCCCTCTTGGCTTCTGTGGGGGCTTTTCAGCTGTTTTTTGGCCGCCCCTCGCCCCGCAGCACATCACCTGCGAGGTGGCCGGGGCTCTGCAGGCAGGTGGCTGTGCTCTGCGCCCCTCAGTGCTGGCAGGGACTTGCAAAAGGGCTGGGGGCTGCACTGACCTTCCTCCTCCTCCTCTTCCTCCTCCCCGCATGGCTCAGCGTTCCTGGCTGCGAGGCAAGGAGAGGCTTATCCAGCAGCTCCTGCCCCCAGACCTCACCCTGACTTCAAAGCAAAGACCCCTCCATCCCCCCTGGGTGCTGACCCCGAGCCCAGGCACCCCCTTCCCGAGGGGAAATTTGGGGCTGGGGGTTTCCTGGGTGGGCCAGGAGGGGTCTGTCCTGCGTCTCGCTATCGAGGGATGTGGCAGGTGAGGTGGGGTCCCCAGGGTCACTGTGTGCCCCCGTCCCCATGCCTGCCCCAGCTGGGATCTGGGCTGGGCTGGCGGAGGCGCGGGCCCCGCGTGTATAAATACCTCTCGCAGCTCCGTCAGTGACTCAACCCCCCGAAAGGCTTTTTTGGACTCATTTTCCCAGAGAGAGTTTAATGGGGTTTGTCGTGCCAAAACCCCAAGCTATGCCTCACTTTCATCCCCTAATGCAAGCCATATATCAAGAGACACTAACGGAGCAGGGAGGGTTTCTGACAAGGGGATCCTGGGAACAATCAGCCAATACCCCCCCTCCCCAGCCTCCCCCCTCCCCATTTTATGCATTCCTGGTAATGTAAATAGAAAGGAGAGCGTTCGCAGCCCTCCTCGGACCCGCGCAGCCGAGGAGCCCATCTGGGGACGGCGCCAGCAGCCTCGCAGGCAGTCTGCTCTCGAGGGCTTTGGCCGGTTCCTTTTGAAGTGTCTCGAGTGTCAGTGCCAGCGCTGGGTCCCCGGGGAGAGGGTCCCCAGGGCCACCCGTGCCCCAGAGCGTCCCTGTTCCATGCCCGTGGGGACGGGGAGCAGCAGGTGAGGGGGGGTGCGGCTCAGCTGGGATCCTCCTGGTGAGGTTCTGGCTGTGTTTAAATGTCCGTGTTTGCTCGCTGTGCCTGGTAGCAAGGTGGGTTTTGGCTCTCCTGGAGGATGCAGGGCGTGTACGGCACCACGTCACCTGGCTGGGGACCTGCAAGCCAGCCTGGGCGCACGGTTTTGTGCCCATGAGCTTCACTCACAGCCCCAAGAGCAAACCAAGCCCTCCCCAGCCGGGGCGAGGGAGCCCCAGTGAGCACACCTCATCCTTCTAAGGAGGAGAAGCCAAAAAGTCTCCCTAGGATGTGGGCTGACAAGGCTGTTCCCCTCCCTTGCCCCCACAAGTAGGGCCAGCTGTGGGATGCCCAGACTGGGGAAGGGGCTTGCTCACCCTCAGGTTATCTCCCCTCTGCTCTCTGCTAGGTGTTGGTAATGTGGCAAAACACCAGGAGGAGGAGGAGGGCTGCAGCCTCCCCAGCGTTTGTGGCTGCAATTAAGGCACGTGTGGAGTGGGGAACAGCACCAAACCGATGCATGGCTGAACCAAACCCGCTGTCAGAAATGTCACCCTGGTCCCACGCAGGTGAAGGGTGTCCTCGTGGGAGGAGAGGGGTCAGTTTGTCCCCACCCTGCTCCTGATGGTTGTGTGAGCTTTGCCTTGTGGCTCCCTGGGCACCGGGCCATAGAGTGGCACTGCTCCGGGTGCCCACAGGAGGTCCTGCGAGGGGCAGGTGACACTGGGTGGCCCTGGGGGACCCCAGGGAGTGCACAGGGGGCTGAGGGCATCTGCAGGGGTTTTATTTGCAGGGACCAGCCCTCCGTGGCCCTGAGGTTTACGAGGCCGCCGATGCGGCTGCTTCCTTGTGGGCTGCAGCAATAAACCTTGCCAGGGGGGTCAGAGGTGACCGTGAGCGCTCTTATGCGGGCAAAAACGGTGTTCTGGGATGGAAACTGAACTTGTCGAGCCATAATCAGAACCAGCGGGGTTAAATTCCTACGGCTGACTGCCGAGGACTTAGCCTAAACATCTCCCTGGTGCTGCTCGGGCTGTCCCAAACAGGATCCGACCGCGTGCGGTTGTTTGGGCAAGGTCAGGGCTCGTGTGCCGCGTGTCCCCTCCGCATGGACGGGCAGGGAAGCGGCGCTGGGGCCGCTTGTTCTCCTCCATCTCGGAGCTCATTGCGCTGGGTGAATGCCTCTGCACCGCCTGGGAGACTGAAAGCAACCCGCAGATGGATGCAGCCTTAACCGGCTCCCGGCTTCAGGTGTCTGCAAAGCACGAGGGTGAGGCTGATCCTGGAAACCTGAGCCCTGTAATTGTGTTTTTATTTTTTTTTTTTTCTGCCCCGGTGATATCTGACGGGTTGGTTTGTTTGTTTGTGTGCGCGTTTGTAGTGCTGCTATCAAAGGAGGCCTCGGCAGCGATGTGCACAGCCTCTTAAAAAAAAGGTGTGGGGGGACAGGACTGCCCTGGAGCCAGCACCAGCTCCTCCACACCGAGCTGCTGCACGCCCGGTGTGCGCACCCTGCCTGGTGGCGGCTCCATGGCCCGTGCTCCTGGGGATGGGGTGGGAAGCTTGGCCTCAGCCCTCTGAGCGCCCACCTGGAAACAGCTCGGCCACCTCCCAGCTCCGCTGGGGCATTCCAAGCTGGAGCAGACCCCCCCCGATGCCTCTCCTCGGTTGTGGAAAGACCCTGCGAGGAAACCGGTGAGAGACGCGGAGGCGTAGCCACGCAGCCGGAGGTCCCCGTGCTGCCCCCCGGGGCTGGCTTCTCCACGGACCGACCCCATAGCGGGGTGGGGGCCCCTCAGCAGCATCCGCCACACGGAGCTGCCCCTAAACCCGCACGGGTCCCAGCGTGGTCCCACCTCGCCAGGTCCCAGTTCCCTCCTCCTGCCTGCAGGAGCAGCGTTGGTGCTCGCCGTGGTGAGAGGTTATCACGGGGCCGAGCCGGCGGCTGGGGGTTAGCGTCGGCGTGGTTTGTTACGCTCATTAATGATGCGCAGAAGGCAGCGTGTTAGCAAAAAAACGTGACACATTTAGGTTAGTTAAGGCTGGAGGACTCCGCCGCGGCAGGAATGGATTGCACAAAGATATATGACATTCACCATGGGCCCGTGCAAGATGATGCATTTGGATAGACTAATCAAGATAATTCACATATATTGTCCTAAATTAATTATAGCCACTAAGTACAAGCCCAACATGTCAATGCGGACAGCTCAATTAAGAGCTCTTATTCAATATATGCTGATGGTCAAAAGAGCAAAGAAAAGATTACAATGGGCAGAGAGCATGGAGCGAGGCGGTGGGAACGTTGCGTAAATCAGCACGGCTCCGGCGGCGGAGGGGAGGGTGAGGATGGGCACAGGGCAGCGTGGTCAGAGGATAAAAAGTCACAAATAGGGGCCTGCTCCTGCCCTGCTTTTCTGATAAGCTCTTAAAAATGGAAGAGAGGGAGCAGATGTTAAAATACCAAGGTACAGGGGGAAAGAACAGGGCTACCTTCAAAAGCAAGCGTGGTGCGGGGCTGTGGCAGCGGAGCTGGTGAGGATGCGTGCCCCAGGGGTGGAGGAGAGGATGGGGATGTGCCCCAGGGGTGTGGGCAACAGGGAGACTGCTCAGGAAGGAGATGCAGGAATTCAGGAAACCACCCCAAGGGGCTCCAGAGCCTCTCTCGAGATGGGGTCTCGTTCTCGGGGTCATGCTGACACCGGGTGCCTTGTGGCCGGGTGCCTCATCTCGCCCTGAGCCCTGGAGCCATTGTGGGAAATCCTCGGGCTGATTTCCTTCCTCCAAGAACGCAGCCAGCATCGTGCAATCTGTTTTCATTCCTATTTCATGAGAGGTGAATAATTGATGAGAAACACAATGCGGGGGGGAGGAAGTGAATACATATCTGTGTACAGGCGCGCGCACACGTATGTGGTGTTAGAGAGAACCGAGGCTCGGGTGTAGGGAGCACGGGGTCACCTGTGGCAGGAACGGCGGCTGGAGGAGGAGTTTGGGGGCTGCAGGGGCTGGGATGGGGGTGCTGGCCCCTATGGAGGGGAGGGCACAAGTAGGCTGCCCGGGGGGACCCCAGCTCTGGGTCAGGCAGGGGCACCCACAGGTGCGGCAGAGCCTGGCCCGGCACATCCTGCCTGCCAGCCGCAGGGTCGGCGGCTCCAGGTTCCCAGGTCTGATTTATCACCTCGCTGCCTTTTTTTTTTTTTTTTTTTTTTTTATAAATGGGTCATTTCCCATCCCGATCCCACAGACAATTGCAGAAGGCCCTGGCACCGCGCCACGAGCTCCTTTCAACTTCATAGCGAGTTCATCAAAGGCCCGAGACGCCATTTCCCCAAATAGTAAAAGTGTCAGAGAGACGGGCGTGTTGGGAAGCCGCCGTGACAGCCAAGTGCTTAATTAGCGGTAATGCAGGGTTTACAGCCCCCCTCGCTGCCTCTCCCCCCACACACACACTTCTGGGAAGGGCGCGAGGGGTGAGGCAGGTCCCGCTGCTGCTCGGTGACCCGTGATGTCCTGTGGCGCTGGCGGTGGGGACGGGGACGTCCCGTGCTGGCTGCTGCAGGAAGCTGAGCAGAGGTTTCCCTGTGTGGCAGCATCCCCGTGCCCATGTCCTGCTCATGCCCCAGCACCCAGGGGTGCCCCTGCAACCTCCGCACCCGGATGATGGACCTGAGCCTGGGGATGTGCTGGAAACCCCGGAGCAGGGTCAGCAACAGTAATGCCACCATTCCCATGGCTGTCTCTGTGCAGAGATCTCGTGGCTCCTGCAGGATGCCCCGTGGTGGGGAGCCAGGCCTGCTCGGGGGGCTCTACACCTACATACCGCTGTCATTTCCCCTCTCTTTCTTTGCCTCTCTGTGCTAATCCTCTCCCTTTCCCACAGAAATCGCACTTCCCTGCCAGGCACGCTCACCGCCTGTCTCTGGGCTATTTTTGCCGCATCCTTTTGGAGGCACAGCAGCCAGAACCGAGCACGGCGACTTCAGCGTTCAAAGGCGGACCGTAAGCTTTAATGGAGCTGGTGGCATTATAACATTCGCACTCGCCTTCCCCACCGCTTTCCTAATATAGCCCGACACCGGCCGGGATTCTCAACTGTGGCGGCGCGCGGAGCAGCTCCCTGCTGTCCTGTCACCCCTGACCTGGCAGGTGGGTACCATTTTCCATCAGAACTACTATATCTAGCGAAGCCTGGAAAGAAAAATAAAATAGTAATAGAGGGATTCAGGGGCTGCTGGCTCCCAGGGCGGCGAGGTGCCATGGGCGGTGTTCCCACCAGTGGTTCCGGCGCGCTGGGCGGGCAGGTCTCTTGCTGCAGGATGCTGCATGGGGGCACAGGCAGTGAGCTCTTCCATCACTTGGCTGGAAAAATACGATGTCCCACGCTGGGATGGAGTTGGTTCCAGCAGGAGCACCACCGTGCCTTGTTCTGCCACCTGGCAAGCGCCACCTCACCCCTCCAGGGACGCGCACACGAGTGACGGGAGCGGAGAGAGGCGATGCGCGGTGCCGTGGCACGGCTTGCCCTCGATGTTCTCCATCCCCCCCGGGCGCTGGAGCAGCGTGGAGCTGATAGAAAGCAGATAGCAAGCTGACTTTCATTAGGGAGCAGTCTCGCAGGAGCGCCGGCTCCCACCACGGGGCCCCGCTCGCACCCAGCGGGCTGTGACGCCAGCGGCTGTGCCGCGCTCCCCAGACAGGCACCGGGTGGCGTTCCCCGGAGCATCCCACGGCACCTTCGTGGCGCTGGCTGCATCCTGCCAGGGACGGGGTGACAGCCACGACAGACTGAGGTCCTGCACAGAGGTCGGTGCCACCTGGAGAAGCCCACAAGGGACCCGGTGCTGGTGGCTGAGCGTGCCGGGGCCGTCCCACCTGGCCGCAGCTCCGCGGCCTCCCGCTTCCTGCGCTCCCCCCCGCCACCCTCCTCGGCACGGCTGGGGCCTCGCAGCTACAACCAGGAAACTATAAAACTTTACAGAGTGCGGCTGGAGAGAAACAGGAATTGCTGCAGTAACTGCCAGAAGGGCCAGCGTTAGATTCACAAGATTTTCCAGGGCTTGGACTCGCCAGGAAGGGATTTATCCACCTAGGAGGAGCTGTAAAAACTAAAATTAAATTCTTCATCTCAGAGAGGGAGGGGGGAGAGAGAAGAAAATGCTTGACCTCCCTCCCGAATGCTCTGCTGGAGGCCAAGGGGCTGAGGGGGGCGCAGGGCATCCGTGGCTGCACCTGCGGCACCCCGGGGGTCCTGCCCCAAATCCTGCGTGGGGGTGCTGCGTGTCCCGGACCCTCCGGTCCTTTGCCTTCAGGACACCATCGGGGGGGGGGGGGGGGGGCTCTGCGGGTGCCAAGGTGAGTGTCCCCTCCCCGATCCCTGTCCCAATTCTGCATGGATCCAGCCCACGTGGTAACACCCTCACCAGCAGGCGAGGATGATGCTGGGCACCGCGTGGGAGTGATCTGGGACCCCCACGAGGGGCGAGCAGGGGCGTTCCTCCAGCCACCGTCTGGGATCCAGCACCGAGGGCACCAGTTCTCAGCCTGGGGACATTTCAGGGCCCAGGCCACGCAGACACCGGGTGCAGATGCAGGCTGTGTGCCTCTGCCCGCCTGCCTTCCCTGATGCCTCTCCCATCAGTGGGCAGGCGTGGGGCAGGCGCGTCCTCCTGCGCCCCATCCCATCCCCATCCCGCCAAGGTCCCAGCTGTGGAAGGAAAGCCTCCTGCATCCCTCACAGCTGTGTTTTGTTGTTTTTCCCCCAATATAAAGGTGGAGGGAAGTGCAGAGATCCAGCCCTGGTAGCTTTTGGTTTACCAAAGGTGCTTGCTGCCGCCGGCGGTGGGGATGGCTCCCGCAGTGGGAGAGGCCGGCAAGCACGTGCTGGGGAGAGCAACGTCGGGCCCGGCTCTTCTTAGGAATCCGGTGCTCCCCAGGCTGGGGAACCAAACTGGTGTGCTGGGAACCCACTTCCAACAAGTTTGCTTGGAGAACCACCCTGTCCCAGAGCCCGGCTGCTCCGTGCGGACGCCCCGGTGCCGCGCTGCTGGCCGGCCCTCCCCAGGGCTGATGCGCTGGGTTTGATTTGCATTGTTTTCCTTTTATCTGAGTTTTTTTTTTTCCCCCCACTGCCTGCCGCAGGTTTTACACTGAATGCATCAGAGCACTGCTGTGAAAGTATGTACGGGGAGCGCTCTTTTGTCGCTTATTCTGGTTTTCTTTCTTTTCTTCTCTTTTTTTTTTATTTTTCTGCCCATTACTGCCAGTGCAGGCTCTTAAAATAACTAGCTCCTTTAACCCCCGTCCCTTTGTTCCCTGCCCGAGCACGGCTGGGTGCCATCTTGCGAGGGAGGGAGGTGAAGTGTCAGGGCCCCGCGGAGAGCTTGAAAGGAGCTTTGTGGTGGCACCAGGGGACAGGGTGCTGCGCCCCGAGCCCCCGCGTCCCCTGGTGCGCCCGGCGCTGCGGGACCTCCCCGCTCCCTCCGGCCCAGGCCCTGGGGTTCCCCGGGGAGGATGGGGATGGAGGCCACGTGGCTGCCTTGACCCCGGAGTGGGAAAGGGCAATGGCAAAGGAGGTCAGGGGCTGGATCCGGCCCTGTTGGGAGGCGATGGCAAAGCCTGGGCTCACCCCTGCCCTGCCAAGTGCTGGGGCAACAGGCAGCCCCATCAGGATAGGCTCCCCGGCACCTCTCCAAGCAGTGTGGGGAGCCCAGTCCCTGCATCCCCCCGGGGAGGCAGCAGCAGGGGGATCCCCTTGGCCAGAGGGGGAGCGGGGTGCACCCAGCAGGGCGCTGCCAGCGGGCTGGGCTCCACTGCCCGTGGGGTGCTGGGGCTGGGCTGGAGCCAGGCTTGGAAGCGTTAAGTCGGAGGCTCGCGCCGTGTCTGGGCACGTCCCCGCTTTGTTTATTCCTTCGACTTATTATTTTGTTCAACTATTTATTCCTGGCTGCCTTTTTCTCACGGTTGCTGTGTTTATTTAGCGCAGCTCGCCCGGAGCCCTCCGGCTTCTCGCGCTGCTGAGCGCAGCCGCAACCCCCGTGCAGCAAGTGCAGCCCCGGGAGCCCTGAGGCTTCCCCGAACACTGGGTCTGTGCCGCACGCAGGGGCGAGATGTTTTATCAAGGGGGCAGGGAGGCAGCAGCATGCAGGGCAGGGCTCGTGCCTGCTCAGTGCCATCAACGCAAGGTGTGCCTGCCCACCACCACGACCTGCAGGGCCGGGGAGGCTGCACGGAGTGGAGAAACCCCTGGCAGAAAGGAGACAAGTTTGGGAAGTGGCCCACAAAGTGATGCCACCGCCCTGCCATAGGTGATGCTGCTGGGGGACCCCCCATCCCTGCCAGCCCCCCGAGCTCCCAGGTGGACCCGGAGCCCATCTCTGGTGGCACCAAGGAGCAGGGAGGTGCCAGCATGCCCCCGGCCTGGCCCTGGCTCACCCTGGTGGTCCCAGGCCCCGCAGAGCATCCCTGTGCCGTGGCAGCCCCTGGGGACCCGAAACGCCGGGTCCTCTTGCGCTGCGGCTGCGGCTGGGGGCCGGGGAGCCATGGCAACCCGGCGAGGATGGGGGTTGCCATGGCGACGGGAGGCGCAGCATCCGGAGCGGCTTTGGGCGAGGGATGCTCCAGGTGGGATGCGAGGCCGAGCTGGGGTACCCCTGGGGCTGGCATGGGGAGGGAGGGGGGGTGACACCTTGGGTGTGGGGCCCAGGAAGCCCCCGCTGCCCCACGGGCTGCCCCTGAGCCTGCATCGCCTTGGGATCAGCGGGTTGAGGGGGTCCTGAGGCGGGTCTGGGAGGCTGCGTGGGCGCTGCCGGCAGGGAAGGGACGAGGGGAGAGCAGGAGGAAAGCGGCTTCCCAGCCAGGAATGATGTTTGCCAGACGCCGATGCTGCTTTTGATAGCGGGGGGCATCCTGCTGCCCGCAGGCGCCCACGTTTCACACACCTCCGGGCAGCTGGGGCCGGGCCCCCACCCTGCAGCCTTCTCCTTTGGACCCCCCAGTGCTGCCTTGGCAAAGCAGGAGCCGCAGGAGGCCTGGTGGCTCCTTTCCCTTTCAGAAGGAAGGGGGCAAAGGGAACCATTATTTTTTTTTTTTTGCTGTAGCATTTCTCAGCACCACGGTACAGAAGCGGCCAGCATCACGGGTAACACCGCAGCGTGCGCCCCCAGCACGCACCAACCCCGCTGGGTTTTCCCCAGGGCTCGTCCTCGGCACGGCGATCAGCTCCGGAGCCAGGTCGGCAGCCACCCTTCCTCCCCGCGGTGCTCCCAGCACCTCGCGGGCAGGGCCCTTTCCCCTCCCGTGCAGGAAATGTGGCGGGGCTGCGCCGCCAGCGTGTGCCGGCAAAGCGGGCTCGCGAGCGCTCGCAGCGATTCCCAACCCCGGAGCTTGCGGCCGGGCTTCGCCTCCTAAGCCTGCTTCCAACGTCTTGCGCCGGGAGAAGCGATTTGTCTGCAAATGTATGTGGTTAAAATAAACGCCGAGAATTTTAATCCTGGGAATTTGGAAAGTAGGAGATTTAGAATAACAAAACCCTTTCGTATGGCGCTTAATCCAAAATTAGATGGGATTTCAAGTTTGTTACGGTGCTGGCTGATCGTTCCTCGGCCACCTCCTGCTCCGTGCGGCCTGGGGGCAAGTCGGGGTGCCCGGGTGGGGGCTGCTGGGGACCCGTGGCTGGCCCCCGGTGCTGGGGGTGGTGAGGGGGGAGCGAGTGCTCTTCATTGTTGACGTGGAATGGATCTCCCACAGCTACTTAAGGTTTTAATTGCCCTGTGATTAAAGTTTTCATTACTAAGCAATTAGCACCTGAAATTTTAAGTGCTGAAGTGTTTAACTGCATCCTGAAGCTTGCCAGAGGTGCGGGGTGGTGGATGTGGGTGGGACGGGAGAGAAGGTTTTGAAGTGGGGATGGGGAGCGGCGGGAGAACGGCCTCCTCGCTGGGCTGCCACCAGCAGTGCCGGCTGCCCCATCCCTCCCCATCGTGTCCCATCCCTCCCCATCGTGTCCCATCCCTCCCCATCGTCTCCCATCCCATCCCACTCCACCCCATCCATCCCGCGGGCAGCGCCGCACGGCGCGGGGAGGAGCACCCGGAGGGGCGAGCGCCCAGGCAGCCTGGGAAGGAGACAGGCTGGAGCCGGCCCTGACCCGGCGGGAGACGCCGGCTGGGCGAGCTGGCACGGGGCGGCCCTCCCCGCCCTGGGAACGGGGCCCCCCCCGGGGTGCCGGGGGTGGCAGCGGGAACCCCGGGGCAGCCACGCGGAGGTGCCACCTGCGATGGGAACAGCGCGAAGGGGACCCTAGCGTGGCTCGCGCCACCTCGCTGTGCATTAGCTAGCCCCAAAATGGGGACAATGCCCCCAGCCTGGCTTCCCACAGCCCCCCCCCCCCCGCTCCCAGTTAGGGGGACCTCGGGCAGGGTTTTCCCTCTCCCCTTCAAGCACGCGCTCGCTCCTGGCGGCCACGCTATCTCCTGGCGGTGCCCTCGCCGCGTGGCCAGGAATGTACGCCCGCCTGTTTGTTTTAAAACTTCTGCCGGGCGCTTTTCATTCGGTGCCCCTTAGATCTTCTGAGAAAACAGGAATAATTGTTCCCTAATCGCCTTCTCCTTATTAACTCGGAGCTGAGGTTGCTCCATGCAAATGAAGCGAGTGCCGGCGGTTGGGCGCACCAGGGCAGGGTGTGCAGCTACAGCCCGCGTGCACCTCCAGGGCTTCATGCTGCCTATGCTGTGCCCATGCCAGTGGGGACAGCAGGGACAGCGACACGGGCACGGGGGTGACACGGGGCCGGCAGATGCCCGGGTTTCTCCACGCACCCATGGGTGCGCCTCTGCCAGAGGTGACAGCGTGCCCGGCACACGGGGACCACGGCAGTGTCCTCGGCGCGGTGTCATTGTGTCACTCGGCCGGCTGGCACCCCAGAGCCAGCCTCCGCCCGCAAATTCCACGCAGCCACCACAGTTATTTCCTATTGTGCAGGCGGAGGAGCCCTGCCAGCGCTGCTCCCGAGGACGGCACCCTCCGGCTGCGATGCAGAGGCAGCGAGAGGGGACCCTCAGCTCATCCAGCTGCTGGCCCCACTGCGGGCCAGGACCCGAAATCCTCAGCCCCAACCCGGGACCACGGCACCCTCCTGCACCCTGGGGAGAGGCTGCTCGGAGGCACCAGCCCCGTGGGAGCTGGTTAATTACAGCACACGTGGGGAGAGGGGATTACAGCCAGCTCCCTGCACCCGTGCTCGCCCCCCGCTCCAGTTCCTTGTCCTTTTCTGAAATAAATTCCTTTTGGGCTGAAATTTGCCAGGCGCGGCTTGGCTCCGAGGGGAATTCTCGGGGAAAGTTTAAGCAAAATTTGCTCAGCCATTTTTAAGTTATTCAAGTGTGAATAAGCAATTTCCCCGTGTGCTCCGTTCAGAAATTTCGTGCTCGGGTAACTCGGCCCTCTGAAATCGCGGAATAAACCGGGCTGCTGCGTCTCGCTGCACGCGTTGGTGCCGACGGGGAGGATCTCCCAGGAGCAGCTTCACGAGGAGAGGCGAGTCTCCCCACGCCACGTCTGGGCCATCTTTAAGTTTCTTGGCGTCTCCATCTGCCCCCCCAGGTAGCCCCTCGGTAGCCCCCCTTCCCCAGGGACACAGCACCACTCCCAGCGCACGGGTAACGGTGCTGGCCTGGCCACTTGCTTCTCCCTCGCTCGTCTCCTCGAGCAGCAACTTCTGCTTCTTGGCCCTACCTTTGCCATTTTCCTCTCTTTCTCACCTTAAACGAGCCGCCCAGCTCTCCAGGGCACAGCCAGTCCCGTTGGGCCCCATGCCCGGGACGTCGAGGTGCCGCAGCACCCCCAGGACTCGCCACCCTGCCGAGCCCCGCGGGGATGTCAGCCGGGTCCTGCAGCCCCCCGGCAGCGGTGGCGGGTCAGCCACCCCCAAACTGCCTGCAGCTCGGTCTCTGCACGTGGCCAGGGCTTGGGAAGCCAAACCCTTCTGCACCAAGGGAGGAGGAGGCGGTACGGACATGGGACGTGCTCGGGGCCGTGCACAGAGCAGAGGCCGGCTGTGGCTGGCCCCGCTAACCCCCCCCCCCCCCCCCCCCAAAGATCCCATTCCCTCCAGAAGCTGCGGAGAAGGTGGCCAGGAGCTGCAGCGGGTTTCTGGGGCAGGTTTCTGGGGCAGGGAGCGCCGCGGCGGGGCGGCGAGCAGCGAGGTGCTGCCTGCAGATGGTGCCGGGGGCTGCCCAGATGGCGGTGCCGCGGGGGCTGCCCGGGGGGGGGGGGGACGCACCCGGCTGTGTGCTCCCCTACAGCAGCCTGACAGAGCTCCCAAGCACCCCGGGGACTGGCAGCACCAAAATGTCCCAAAATCAGGGACTTGAGCACCGCTGAGCATCTGAGGAGGGGACATGCAGGTGGCGGGGGGCTCGCTCCTGCCCTCAGCAAGCAGCCCCAGCCGTGTTGGGGTGGCTGGGGCACATCCCAAGAGGTCCGGCCCCGCACCCTTGTGGTCCCCCAACCCCAAGCAGCCCCTCGTGGTAAATTCTTCCACTCTGCGATGGGGCACAGAGGGCGAGGACAGGTCACAGCCCCGCACAGGGCCCCAAAACCTCCCCGGGAACCATTTCCCATGAGTGGTGGGGAAGGTGGAAAACGGGTGGAAAACGGGGGATCCCTGCAGGGTCCTGTGTGTGTGTTGTCACCCTGGCCAGGACCCCAGCAGTGAGCTGTGTCACCGCGCTGGGAGTCACGGTGTGAGGGGGATGGGATGAGGTGGGGTCAGACGGGACTGGTGTGTTTTGTTGGGTGGGTTGGGATGGTAAGCGATGGGATGGGATGTGTGGGATGGGATGGGGTGAGATAGGACGGATGAGGTACGTGGAATGGGATGGGGTGGATGGGATGGGATTAATGGGATGGGATGGGATGGGATGGAGTATGTGGGATGGGATGGGATGGGATGGGATAGGATGAATGGGATGGGATGGATGGGATAGGATGGGATGGGATGGGATGGATGGGTTGGGATGG